>NC_041389.1:195534212-195566851 GCF_002162155.2 Triticum dicoccoides | reverse complement strand
CACACACACACACACACACACACACACCAGGAGAGGAAACAACCTGAGCGTTGGCCTGTCTTCGTTCTTCGTCCAAACAGGTCTAGGAGCGACTCTGTACCGTACCATATAAACCACACTCGACAAGACTAGGGGTATTATCTCTCCGGAGAGCCCTGAACCTGGGTATGTCTTGCGTCCCTCGCTCGCTCATGCCGACCTCGCCTCTGGAGCCCACCGGTGCCCTCGAGCCTCCTCCTCTCTTTAGCCATCACTACAAAAAAGACACATCCGTGACATTTTGGGCCGAACGAATTTTTTCTGTCATACATATGACACTTCTATGACGATAATTGTGAAAAAACCCGGTATCATCATAGATGTGGTGGGCTCCAACTTCTATGACAAAAAATCATGACAGAAAATGGGATTTTCGTCTTGGGTGGGCCGGAGACGCAGTTGCATGACATTCTTTGGGCCGTCCATGACGAAAAAAGCCGTGGTAGAAGTGAGGGCGAGGAAAATTTCGGTTACGGTGGGCGGTCGGGGGCCGAGCGATGCGCGTTTCTCTTGTACACGTACGCGCGTGTGTGTGAGGCATTGGCTCTAACTGAACCCGAGCGAGGCGTTGGGCTCTAACTGAACCCGAGCGATTCCACTGCAGGCTACGCGTTACTGAACCCGAGCGATCGATAGATGGCTGTTAACTGAACCCGATCGAGCGATTCCTTCGCTACTGCTACTAACTGAAGCCGATCGATTGGATGAACAGTGAGCTTTGCGGGGGGGTTCGGATGAACAGTGAGCGGTGGGGGTGGATGCAGGACCCCGTGGCGTTGCCTCTGGATGAATAGGACGACCCCGTGGAGGGCTGGATGAACAGTAGACGGTGAAGGGTGCCCATGGAGGGGTGGTTGAACAGTAGCCGGTGGAGTAGCGCGCGGTGGAGGCTGGATGAACAGGAGCCCGTGGAGGCTGGAGGAGGTCGACGGTAGCCTGTGGAGGCTGGAGGAGGTCGACGGTGGAGATGAACAATATCCCGTGGAGTCCCGTTTTGCGGTACGCCACACCCCTCCCGATGAACAGGACCCCCGTTTCGACCATAACGCTTCAACACAAGTCCGTTTCATCCGTTTGGCAGTACGCCACACCCCTCCCGATGAACAGGACCCCCGTTTCGACCGTAGCGCTCCAACACAAGTCCGTTTCATCCGTTTTGCGGTACGCCACACCCCTCCCGATCAACAGGACCCCCATTTCGACCGTAGGAGGTCCATTTCCTTTGTTTTGCGGTTCGCCAGACCGCTCCCGATGAACAGGATCCCATTTCAAACGTGGCCGATCGAACGTGGCCTCATTTCCATCACCTGTTCCGTCCAAGCCGGTTGGCTCCCATGGGTTCCGTTGCCTCCCGATGAACACGACACATTCCGTTGCCTCCCGATGAACACGACGCATTTCATTGCCTCCCCATGAACACGATGCATTCCGTTGCCTCCCCATGAACACGACGACGACGTTGTTTCTCTGTTCCGACCCAGCCATGTACACGAGCCCTGGCCGTACGTATGCGCGAGTAGGCGTTCGAGACCCTGCCCGTATGTACGTACATGGCCATATTTTCTTTCTTGCACCATGGCCGCTGTATGTACGTGTACATGCTATGTGCGCGCCTCTACTACGACATGTGCGCGCCTCTACAATGACCAGTATGTACGTACACGTTCGCGACCAGAATGACAATGCTACGTACGCTTTGACCAGGTGGGTCCCGACTGTCAGGCACTTCCTTGCCTGCGAAGATGTAGCTGGTGGGTCCCAACAGTCAGGGGGGCGAATGGTTTTTTTGCCTGGACGCACTTCCTTGCGTGCGAAGATGTAGCTGGTGGGTCCCAGTAGTCAGGGAGAAACATTTTTTTTCGTGAAATACGGTGGCCCGTCCGGTTGTGTCCCCGCTGTCAGGTGGAGGAATAATTATTTTGCACGTAATATGGAGGCACTTCCTTGCTGTGGCCGTGGACCCAGCTGTCAGCCTCTCCACGTACAGTCCACGTCCGATGGAAGCCGTTCCTTGACCATGTTGACCACGCCGCTCCGAGAGCACCAGGGCGGTGGACGACGGCGAGGCCTAGGAACGGGACGACGCGGAGATGGGGAAGACGCGGCAGTGGATGCCCACACATAGAGGAGTATGAGGGTTCACTGGTTCGCTGCAGTGTGAGGCTGCCATCGCCGCAGAATAACAGGGGGGTGTGGGTGAGTAGAGGGATGGCCTGGCCAGCGGTGGAGTAGTATGGGGCGGTGAGGCCTCCGCCGCATCGTAGCCGGCCACGGGAGGCAGGAGCATGAGGCACGACCGGTGCTAGTTTGGGCGGCTGGAGCAAGAAGACCAGAGGTTGAAGAAGCGCTATGTCCGTTGGATGGACATCGTACGGTCACTGGAGCTAGAATCGTGCATATTGACTAAGTTGACAAAGCCCTCCGTCCCCGTCAACTTAGTAGGCCCACATGTCAGCCTGCCACTATACTAGGTCCTAGCTAACAGGGGGAGTATTCATTTTTTTTGTGCGTAATAAGGAGGCACTTCCTTGCGTGCGAAGATATAGTGGTGGGTCCGAACTGCCAGCGGCGGTAACATTTTTTTGTGAAATACAGAGGCCCTTTTGGTGGGTCCCCGATGTCAGGTGGAGGAATCATTATTTTGTGCGTAATAAGGAGGCATTTCCTTGCGTGCGGCCGTGGACCCAGCTGTCGGCCTCTCCACGTACAGTCCACTTCAGATGCATGTCAGTCGTTGACCACGTTGACCAGGACGCACCGAGAGCACCAGGGCGGTGGACGACGGCGAGGCCTAGGAAGGGAACGACACGAAGGCAGGGAAGACTCGGCAGTTGTTTCCCACGCGGAGGGGAGTACGACTGTACGAGGGTTTACTGGTTTGTCTGCCGTCGCCGAAGAATAACAGCAGGTGTGGGTGAGTAGAGGGATGGCTAGGCCAGCGATGGGAGTATGGTGGGGCAGTGAGGCCTGTGCGACAGCATAGCCGGCCGCGGGGAGGAAGGAGCAGGCAGTCCCGCCGGCACTTGTTTGAGCGGCTGGAGCAGGAAGAGCAAAGATTGAAGAAGCACGACGGCCGTTGGATGAACATCGTATGGTCACTAGAGCTAGAATCGTTCATATTGACTAAGTTGACAGAGCCCTCTGTCCCCGTCAACTTAGTAGGCCCACAAGCCAGTCTCCCACCATGGTGGGTCCCACCTAGCAGGGGGAGTATTCATTTTTCTGTGCGTAATAAGGAGGCACTTCCGGTGGGTTCGAGCTGACAGCGGGGGGAACATTTTTTTCGCGAAATACGGTGGTCCGTCCGGTGGGTCCCAGCAGTCAGGGGCAAACGTTTTTTCACAAAATACGGTGGCCTGTCTGGTGGGTCCCAGCAGTCAGGGGGGGAATGTTTTTTTCGCGAAATACTAGTGGCCCATCCGATGGGTCCCTGCTGTCAGGTGGAGGAATAATTATTTTGCGCGTAATAAGGAGGCACTTCCTTGCGGCTGCCATGGACCCAACTGTCAGCCTCTCCACGTATAGTACTCTTTTGATGGAAGTAGGTCGTTGACCACATTGACCACGCCGCACCAAGAGCACCACGGTGGTGGACGACGGTGAGGCCTAGGAAGGGGACGATGCGGAGTCGGGGAAGACGCGACAGTGGATGCCCACGCGGAGAGGAGTACAAGGGTTCATTGGTTTGGCTGCGGTGTGAGGCCGCCATCGCCGCAGAATAACAGGGGGAGTGGGTGAGTGGAGGGATGGCCTAGCCAGCGGTGGGAGTAGTATGGGGGCGGTGAGGCGGCCACGGGAGGCAGGAGCATGCGGCACGACCGACGCTATTTTGGGCGGCTGGGGCAAGAAGACCAGAGGTTGAAGAAGCACTACGGCCGTTGGATGGCCATCATTGACCATGCCACGTAGGGAGCACCAGGGAGGTGGATGACGGTGAGGCCTACAAAGGGAATGTCACGGAGCCGGGGAAGACACGGTAGTGGCTGCCCACGCGGTGGAGAGTACGAGGGTTGACTGGTTCGGCTGCCGTCGTCGGAAAATAACAGGAGGTGTGGGTGAGTAGAGGGATAGACAGGCCAGGGATGCGAGTATAATGGGGCCGTGAGGCCTGCCCGGCAGCACAGCCGGCCATGGGAGGCGGGAGCAGGCGGTTCTGACGGCGCTGGTTTGGGTGGCTGGGGCCGGAAGATCAGAGACTGAAGAAGCACGATTGCCGTTAGATTGACATCTAACGGTCTGACACTCGTAGAGTCGATTGTTGACTAAGTTTCTTTTTTGAGAAACCTTGTGTACGCATGAACTTAGTAGGCCCACAAGTCAGCCTCCAAATCTGTGGCAGAAAACATAAAGCCCATTTGCTATTTTTTATAATTTGCAGCCCATTTGCTAATTCTTAAGTAATTTATTACAGCCCATTTTCTGCGAGGACCACGGTCAAATAGTTCAACCTTATTTTGCATATTTTGGTGGAGTCCGAACTGTTGTAATCCAGAAATGATAAACATTTTTAAGAACTTATTGATTTGCCAAAAAAATCATTTTGTTTTTGTAAGCAAATAAGACGTGGGACAATCGAGTTGGTTTAAGGGAAAACCAGTGGTAAAAAAAAATCAGCGCTGGGTGAGAAAAATAACAAAAATAAGGATGTAAATATGAAAAGGGAATTTTATGTGTTTTCAATATAATGATACATGTATATATACTAGTAAAACTATAGGTAGAGATTAGAAAACGGATGTAGGACATGCGTTTCAAGAGGAAAATAGAACTGAGCTATGTGTTTGATTCAGTAAAAAAAACTGCCTGATGGATGTTATAAGACAAAATATAACTAACGCTGGCGGGCCAGAGGCCAGTAGATACCTGCTGGATCTTTGTGCCCCGTTGTCGTCATGGGCTGGGCCTGTTAAAAACAAAACAAACCCTGGGCAGTCTACATCCCAGTTGAAACTTGCTCGACCTAAGAAAACAATATACGTGCTCAATAAACGAGAGAATTCTGCAAGTACAGACTGATAACTGGGATGCCGCACGGATATTGTTTTTTCATTGTGATAATAAGTGCATGCACTTGCTTCGAAAAAATTGGAGAACTGGGAATTTGAACGGCAGGTGCTTATGCTACCCATCAAATAAAAATCAGGTGCCTGAAAATTCATTTCGAAACAAATGATTCAGCTTTATATCCACGTCGACCCTCAGCATGATGGTTGGAAGCAAATGCAAGTTCATACCAAAAGATCATTACTAACAATACCAACTTGCGAACGACAAGGTAGTACAACTACCAATACCAAACTAACTTATAATCTTTTTACTCCTGGCCCTAGTGTTCGTTTGGTAGAAAATCTTGTAGAGGACCAGCTCCCACTCCTTCTCTTGCTCCAGGTCCCTGAGGTGGTACTGGTGCATCACCCAGTTGGTCCTCTGCTGGTCGAAGTTCTTGTTGGTGTGCAGCACCAGAACCTTTTTTGCTGCCCGTCTGCCGACCGTTGACCATCACCGACAAGGTATTGCCGGTCTTGTGCCACATCGCGTGCATGCCGCACTCTGACTGTATCTTGTGACGCGTCCATGTGCCCCTTTTAAATGCCTTGGAATTGCACTGGAAGAAATGCTTCCTTAGGCCACTCAGTGTGATACCTGCAGTATTGTGGAATACAGGTTTTAGTGTACGTAGTTGGCATTTTCATAACATCCTTGGCATGTTGCAGTCACTTGTTTCACTTTTTATTAATTGTCAAATTGTAATTGCTTCACCAGGTCCGCGTCTAAAAAGAAAAATAGAGCTATAAACAAAGGAATATGTTTGTGCAAGTAGACGGCCGATCGGTGTCTTACCTGGAAGTTTCTCAGGTTGGGTGTAGCATATGCCGTGCTCGCTGTCGATGGTTGGTATGAACAAATCAATGAGAGACCAAAATCTCGTGCTGTCAGCACTCACTTTGGCCTCAAGGTGCTCGATCAGCTCCTGATCCATGGGATCGAACTTGACGCCAGCCGGCAGCACCGGCCAATCCTTCTTCGACTTGCATCGGTAATTCCAGTTATATGGTACTCAATGTATGATCAATCGACTGTTTTAAGTGAATGATGAAAGATTTCGACAGATAAGTGGTACTCCAAATCTGAAGTCCAGAATACCCGAACACGCCGCCGGGATTATTGTGTCACCTCACACGCAGCGTGTTGTCACGTTAATTAAATGTGTGGACATGTTGAATAATTTGACCTACGTATACTAGTACTGCTACTGTACTACTTACTAGTCGTATTTAGTGTCACAATTTGTACATAGGTTTAACTAACAAGTACGCACTTGAAGCCTAACTGATATATATGTATATATATGGCTTCTGCACAGCATCTCCATCATCATTATCAGCACATCCTACGCATGTGAGTTAGGATGCACTTGATCCCAGGAAGGTATCTATCCTTCAAACCAGAGGAGTGCTTCAAACTAACAACAGTACATAATATCCAACAAAAGAGGGTCGTGCTACAACAGCAGAATACATGGCTCATTCTAGATATCAGCATGAATCAAGTTGTGCATATTTGCTGTTGGCATGAACGACATCGCCGCATGTCGGGTTTGCAAAAGCCATCCATCGCATGGAAGCTTGATGCCTTTCACACACTGAAGATTATCTGGCAACAGGCTGTGTCGACGAATATCTAGATATGGTGATTCATGAAACCCATGGTATGATGTGTAAACACAGTCCCCCCCGCGAATGGAAGTTGCATAGCACGGTAATCATCGCCGGAGATATGATCGATGATTGGTTGGATGATCGGATAATTGAGCCCGAGGAACAACGAGTGGTTGCCGAGGCTGTAAACCCGCCTCCAGTTGAATACGCCTGGCCCAACGGAGCTGGGATCTTTCTCGAACACGAAGCAGCCATAGCCATCAATGTCACGAACGCCCCACGCATTGTACTGCATGTGGTTTGATGTAATGGTTTGGTCAATTTGGTACGTGCGAGTGAGCATCAAATAACCGCCGTCAGCTGAACGAGCGATAAACCACCACCCATTGGCTGGTATGATTCCAGGTCCTGGAATCATGAAGGCCAGCCCATTTGCGTCTGCTGCAACAATTCAAATTGGAGACCAAAAGGACAAAAATAAACAATCATGTTCAGAGTATGTGTGGAATTAAGATTATTATAACAGTGACACATATCATAGGCAGAGAATTGCAATGCCGTGGTCATAATCATACCCCAAGTTAAAAAAAATAAGCCAATGGCTTTCATATTCTAGCAATATGTCATGGTTCAAATATCATGTAACAATGAGAGGAAAACAGCTATGACAGCGCCTACTCATATTCTACCATAGCACTTACTACTACTGTTCTCATATCAACTCTAAGCAATAACATGCGTTGTTATAAAAATCTTGGAAATGAGAGTAACATATAGCAATCATGACGTTATGCTCATAATATGCATTCTAACAATCATTAGATGCCAATTGTTCTCATATCAACTCTAACAATAACGTGTGTGGTCATAAAAATCTAGGAAATGAGAGGAACATATAGCAATGATGTGGTTATAGACATGCTATGTATTCTAAATTTGTAACAAATGAACATGCAGTCGTATTCATAAGATAAAGATGAGATGAGATAGAACAATTACATGATGATAGATTCCACCAGTATAGGCAGCCAATCTGTGCGTCGACCGCGTAAACGATGCCATGATGCACTATAGCATCAGACAGAAATGTTGCCTCAACAAGATTGATGATGAGCCATAACCATGTATGGCGACCGGATTCCAGATAGAATAATCCCATGTTGAACAAGGCAATGATCTTGTAATCCATGTAGTCTTCTGATGGTGTGGGCACTTCGCAGATTACAACTTTCTGCAAACAGAGGTCGAGCCAAAAGCTTGACGCGTCTCGTGCGTAGTAGGCAGGAGTGTCTGGCGGGCCGCGAGGCTTGATGGCAGCGGTATCCAACGATGGAAGGGTGATCTCTCGCTGGGTGTAGATATCCACAAGACGCCACGGACTACCGGAGTGGTGGATGAGGACGATCCAGTTGGCCTTCATGCCCGCCCAGTAGTGGCCACGCATGAAGGACAGGTGGACGGGTAGTGGTAGCATGTCGAGGGGCACCATGGCAACCTCCGTAGGATCGTCAAGTCGGCGTCTGGGCCACCTGCGAGGATCGGGCATCAGCAAGCTGGGTGTCTTGAAAAGAGCCGGCCGGTTGCGTACGAGTAGACGGTACAAAGACACCGAGCATGCGGCCAGACGGACGGTGCTGAGTAGGTCCATACGACTACAGATCTGCTCCAAGAGAACATCGGGGAGGGAATTCAAATCGCGGCTCTGTGTGTCAGTCGGTTCTGCCATTGGGGTTTTCGGTACCTGCGAGCCAGCGGGGAAGTGGATTCGGGTGGGCGAGCGAAGAAGCTTGTCTTCGTGTGGCCGAGCAGTGAGCGGGGGGATATGGTACGTGCGAGCTACCAAGGAAGATGGCGCGGGCGGGCGAGCAGTGAGCGGGGGTAAACGGTGTGCGGCCGACGATGGGGAAGAGAGGAGGAAGAAGAAGAGAGGAGGAAGAAGAGTGGAAGACGGGGAAGAAAGTGCATTAAATCTCAATTCTACTAGTACTACTACCAGGATATACCGTCCTTCGGAGTGTAAATAGTTACACCGATGACATGTGGGTCTACCACAAGAGGGCCCATATGTCAGTTAATGGAGGACAGAGGTGCGTAGGCGTATTTGCGGAAGCGTGCTCTACTGGCAAACATGATGGCAGTACTGGGTAAGGCTGATTTAGTAACACCAACACGCTGGTTCAGCTTATTAATTACATGTCCCATCTGCTGCAGCGTGTATTGTCACTTCACTGCGAAGACTAGTTGAATAGTTCTCTCTGACCGAGATGGGGAATAATGGATCGCGAGGACTTCCTTTCTACAGTATCCCTATGCCTCTACGCTCACTTCACTCATTTTGCTCCGTACCTAGTCACTTGTTGAAATCTGTAGAAAGACAAATACTCTGTATTTGGGAACAGAGGGAGGCTTTTACTCCGTATTTGGGAACAGAGGGAGTATCACCATATGGAGGGAACAGAGGAAGCTTGAAATATGAACATGTCAATGGGAGGGAGTAAGCCCCATGCATGCATCCTTCCGTCATCCCCATGGTGATGAAGATCTTGATCCGAGGTCGGATCCTTTCGAAGGGAGGGGAGATGATGCGGAGCATCCTTCCATCATCCCCATGGACTCTACATCAACACATCCAACCCCACAAGGACCCATGACAAGAGCTAGAGCACGTGCTTTGGAAACCGAGGTGAACTCCTTCCTACTAGACTTGCATATGGACACAAATGGAACATGTCTACTACCTCACCAAAATACGCTATGCCTCCTTAGGTATGAAGTGGAACACCACCAAGGAGCTCATGAGCATCCCCAAGAAGAAGGAGAACCACCCCAAGGCCCCAAGGATCAAGACGGAATGCAACAGCAGCAAAACAGCAAGTCCCAGGTGACCCCGTGCGCATGGCCCCCCAAGACCCCGTGCCCACGGACTACACAGGAACCCGGCGCTGGAGCACCCCGTGCGCACGGGCGTGTATCGTGCCCACGGGACCCCCGTGCGCACGGGCCCAACTTACCCCGTGCGCACAGGCCTCCCAGGATGGGCGGCTAAGATGACCCCTTTGGCTCCACTTCTCCTCCTTCGACCCCAAGCCTATATATTTCGTACCTAGGGCCATGTTTAGGGTTAGCAAAGTACTAGATGAGATCTTGGTGAGCTTTGCTCCATTACCTTCCCTCTTTGAGGATCAAGACCCCATAGGGAAGAATCCTTGAGGATTTCAAGACCTCCATTGGGAGAAGACTACCACCAAGACCCCTCTTCCTTTGGATTTGGGATGAACTTTGCCATTGTATCTTTCCTTTGATTGTGTTTGAGACTTGTGGATCTTGTGTTTTTACTCTAGTGGATGTGTAATCGGGAATTGTTGGAGTGATTGCCTCTTTGTGTTCATCCTTGTGTTCTTGTTATTCTTGTGATTTCCCTCCATTTTCCCCCTCCAAGTGTGAAAAGGTCCTTCCTAGGGTTCTACCCTACATCATATGGTATCATGAGCCACGTTGATTCACATCTTGGAGTCCCTACCTTCCACTTTCTAGCTTGATTTTGTTGTTTTTCGTCCTAATCCGAAAATCCCCACCAAAAATAGCCCCAAAATTTTTTCTTGCAATTTGTTGATCTTGTGAGATTTGGTTGATTTGATCCACGAATTTGGCGTTTGGCAAGTGGATCTACACCTCCACCATCATCCCCACCCATCCCCCACTGGAATTTGGCCAAAAACTAGAAATCCCCATGAAATCACCGAAGTTCATCCGCTCTCGGGAGATCCCGTGCACACGGTCCATCGGGACCCCGTGCACACGGGACCCCGTGCACACGGGCCTCACTTACCCCGTGCGCACGGACCATCCAGAAACTTTCGGCCATTTTTCTGTTTTTCTCATTTTGTTTCAGCACTACCTCTCGTGTTCTTCCACACCATTCCACGTGTTTGTTGAGTATTCGGTTGTGATTTCTCTTGTGTCCTAAGGTGTTTCGGCTACTTAGGCGCAACTTGGTATCATCATCGCCACAAATCATCGACTCGAACAACACTTCGGCTTCGACAAGATCATCTTCAACCGTAAGCAAGGACGGTAACCTCGACAACACCTTGTACCCCTTGCCATTAACTTGATAGCTTTGAGCCATTTTGCGTAGCTTACCCATCGAGACTAGCTTGTTGAGTATTGCCGGGCCACGTCACAGTGCACCATTTAGTGTTCCGTCCATCCCGTGCATCTACTACTTGTTACCTCATTGTGTGGCTCGCATATCAAGCATCGTGGCATAGTTAAAAAAAAGAAGAAAAAGCTTCTAAGCAAAAGAGACGAGAAGCAAAGAGCTTATAAGCAATAGCATCGAGCCTTCGCATTCATGCATCATCTTGGTCACCACATACATAAGCATACTTGGGATAGTGAGACGAGTAGATTCTCTATTAGGTTGGTGCACTAGCGTATCTAGCCCATTAGTGCAATCGAGCTAGCGCCTCTCTAGTATCCGTACGACAAGAGCTTTTCCCATGTTTCGATATCTTTGAGCTCATTCCTTGGTTGCGCGGATCCCATTTATCTTCCGTGTGTGTTCCACGTGCTATATTGGGAGGTTGATCTATTTGTCTTATTTTCCATTTGTGAATCTTCTCAACTTTATCAACATCTTGACTAACATTTGCTTGAATTATTTGTGCCTTTCCTAACCAAGCTCCTCCATAGACCATTTACTTGTAGGTGTGAGAAACAATTCCCGGTACCAATTCCCCTATTGTAACATCACGTGGGATCGTACTTGTTACATCCACAATCTTCGGAAAAGGTAACTTTGGTTTTGTTCTCTCATTTTCCTACTCACCACCACTTTCTTATGATGGATAGGCCAAGTTCTTCTACCAACCCACTCTTCATCGAGCAAGACGACGACATGTCATCCTTCGTCACCAAGAGCCACCTCTTTGGTGCACAATGAGCTCTCCATCAAGAGCAACAAGCAATGAACGACCACATCGACAACCTCGCCACCGACTTACGACTCTCCGAGCAACGTACACGCGACTACTTCGACAACAAGCTCGACGCGCACAAGCAAGAGAACAATAAAAGAATGGAAGAGATCCGAGCTTTCTTGGTCAACCAGCCTCCTTCAACTTCTTCCTACTCAAGACGGAGCCACTCAAGTCGCCACTCCGACGACACCTTCTCCGGCTCAAGTACACCGTCATCAACCATTCTTCGACGAGCCGCGCATCAAGACCGTCATGCATCTCGAGATCCGCTCCACGCCAAGCATTCACAAGAGCAAGTCGATGAGCAAGTTCCTCGTCCTCAAGCAAATCAAGTGGCTTTTGCTCAAGCTCAAGAACGACAACGCCTTCATCATCAACAAGAAGAAGAACAAGCGCGTCTACACCAAGAGGAACAAGACGCCGATGCTCAACATCTTCAACAACAACAACGAGAAGCACAAGCTCTTGAGGTGGAACGCGCCCTTCAAGAATCAAGTCGAGCCATCGCCAACCGCAATCGCGAACGGCGCAATCAAGAGGAAGCCCTTCGAGAAGAAATACAAGAGAGGAATTATCAACCACGTGTGCACCGTCAAGTTTCTCAAGCTCCTCCCCAAGCTCGTCAAGCTCCACCTCAACCTCAAGTGCAATAAGAGCGACACCAAGTGGAACAAGTGCTTCAAGACCCTCCTCCACGCCAAGAACGACATCATGAGGAACAAGCATTCGAGGATTTTCCAAGGCAAGAGCGATACCGCAACCGCTATCAAACTGAAGAACAACGCTACGGGAAACTCAAATTCACAATGCCCAAGTTCAATGGAAGCAATGATCCGGAAGAATACCTCTCATGGGCATTGAAGGTCGACAAAATCTTTCGTTTGCATAACTATGAGGAAGAGAAGAAGATCACAATGGCATCACTTGAGTTCCAAGACTATGTGCTCATATGGTGGGAACAAGTCCTTGAACACCGTGAAGCAAGAGGTGATCCTCCAATCACCACTTGGGCTCAAATGAAGGATGTCATGCGAGCACGATTTGTGCCCACCTACTACAACCGTGATCTCTTCAAGAAGCTACAACTCCTCAAGCAAGGAACAAAGAGTGTTTAAGAATACTACAAGGAAATGGAGATAGCCATGATTCGAGCCAATGTCAAGGAAGATGATGAGCAAACAATGGCACGATTCTTGAATGGACTCAATCATCCCATCAAGAAGATCGCCGACTTCCAACCCTACTCCAACCTCATAGAGCTAGTACATCAAGCGACCAAGGCGGAACGTCAAGTGCAAGATGACTTCAAGTACGCCAAGTATTCATCCAAGACATACGGCTTCTCCAACAATCAAGCTTCAACAACTCCTCCAACATCTACTTCAACCAAGCCTTCTCCAAGCATCGACGACAAGACAACATACAAGAAACCTTTGTCAAGTTCAAGTCGTCCTCCTCCTACTACAAGCAACTACAAGCCGCGTGCTACTTCTTCTACTGCAACCGATGAGACCGTCAAGACAAGTTCAATCAAGTGCTTCACATGTGGAGGCCGAGGACACAAGTCCTTCCAATGCACCAACAAGCGCACCATGATCCTCAACGACGATGGAACCTATGACTCAATGAGTGAAGATGAAATGGAAGCTATTGAGCAAGTGGCCATGCACCGGCGCGTGAACGAGGATGAAGATGATCAAGTCTTTTGTGATGAAGATACGAGCCCCGCTCTCGTTGTCTCCAAGGTCTTGACACTTCAACATCAACAAGAAGAAGACCAACGATGCCATATCTTCCACACCAAGGCCAGCATCAATGGGAGGTCCGTCAAGGTCATCATCGATGGAGGTAGTTGCCACAACTTGGCAAGTGAAGAACTATGCTCCAAGCTTCAACTGGTCAAGAGGAAGCACCCGCACCCCTACAAGGTTCAATGGCTAAGTGACTCCGGCACTATACGAGTTGAGCATACGGTCCAAGTATCTTTCAAAATCGATGCATATGAAGACACTTTGGAGTGTGATGTGGTCCCAATGACCGTTTGCCACCTCCTTCTTGGTCGACCATGGCAATTCGACCGTGGTGTCGTCCACAATGGGCGTACCAATCACTATAGCTTCAAGATGAAAGGAAAAGAATATGTGCTACGACCAATGTCTCCTAGTCAAGTGATAGCCGACAAGCAAGCCACCCACCATAGAGAGAAAAGTGAGAAAGTGAGCCACCAAAACATGAGTGAGAGCAACAAGCCACACTTGAGCGCCTCTTCGCCTGGAGAGAAAAACCTCATACTATTCGCCACAAAAAGTGAGATGAGAGAAGTGTATGCGAACCCATCGAGTGTGATGCACTTTGTCCTTGTGTGCAAGGATGGAGAACCGGAAACTAACACCACTCACGAGCTACCTTTGGTGTTTCAATCTCTTTTGCAGGAATTTCAAGATGTTTTCCCCAATGAGCTACCTCCGGGTCTACCTCCTCTACGAGGCATTGAGCATCGAATAGACCTCATCCCCGGAGCACCACTTCCAAACAAAGCTCCATACCGTGTCAATCCCGAAGAAACCAAGGAGATTCAACGGCAAGTACAACAACTAATCGACAACGGTCATGTACGTGAAAGCTTAAGCCCTTGTGCCGTTCCCGTTATACTTGTGCCTAAGCCCGATGGAAGTTTCCGCTTGTGTTCCGATTGTAGGCCTATAAATGCTATCACCGTTTGCTATAGGCATCCCATTCCTTGCTTAGATGATATGCTTGATGAACTTAGTGGAGCCAACTTTTTCTCAAAAATTGATCTTAAAAGTGGCTATTATCAAATCCGCATACAAGAAGGTGATGAATGGAAAACTGCTTTCAAAACAAAATTTGGCTTATATGAATGGTTAGTCATGCCTATGGGTTTATCGGAGGCTCCCGGTACTTTTGTGCGTCTCATGCATCATGTACTTCGACCTTACATTGGAGTCTTTGTTGTGGTTTACTTCGATGATATTCTTGTGTTTAGCAAAACCATGAAAGAGCATCTTGATCATGTTAATCTTGTTTTGCAAACACTTTGCAAGGAAAGTCTTTATGCCAACATGAAAAAGTGCACATTTGGTGTTGACAAAGTGGTTTTCTTGGGTTTCGTTGTCTCTTCCAAGGGTGTCCATGTTGATGAAACTAAAATTGAAGCAATTAAAACTTGGCCCCAACCCACCAATTTGCAAAAAGTGTGAAGTTTCCTTGGTCTTGCAGGTTTTTATCGTCGCTTTGTGAAAAACTTTAGCACTATTGCAGCCCCTTTGCATGCTTTGAGTAAGAAGAATACTCCTTTTGTTTGGGGATCTTTGCAATCAACCGCTTTTGATGAGCTCAAGTCTTTGCTTACTCATGCTCCGATTCTTGCTTTGCCCAACTTTGACAAAACTTTTGAGGTTCATTGTGATGCAAGTGGTACCGGAATTGGTGGAGTTTTGATGCAAGAAAAACGAGCAATTGCATATTTTAGTGAAAAACTCTCCGGTGCTCAACTTAACTATCCCATCTATGACAAAGAATTGTATGCTTTAGTGCGTGTCCTACATGTTTGGGAACATTATCTTAGACCTCATGAGTTTGTCATACATACCGATCATGAAACGCTTAAGTACTTAAAAGGTCAAACTAAGTTGAACAAGCGTCATGCCAAATGGAGTGAATTTAGTGAATCCTTCCCTATGTGATCAAGTACATTAAGGGTAAGGAAAATGTAGTTGCCGATGCACTTTCACGCATATGCACGCTTGTCACCACACTTGAGTTGAATGTTATTGGCTTTGAGCACATAAAAGAATTGTATGTTAGTGATCCATCTTTTGCACCTCATTATGCTAAATGTTTGACGCATACATCTTGGGAACAATATTACATCAAGGATGGTTATCTTATGAGAGCTAACAAACTATGCATTCCCGAGTCTTCTCTTCGTTTGCTCCTTTTGCAAGAGGCTCATGGAGGCGGACTCATGGGACACTTTGGACGCGACAAGACTTTTGCCACGCTCTCCAAGAACTACTTTTGGCCCAAGATGTTCCGCGACGTCTCACGCTTCACCACCCGATGCGCTACATGCCGCAAAGCTAAGTCAAAAGCTCAATCTCATGGTCTTTACATGCCTCTTCCTATTCCTTATCAACCTTGGGAAGACATTAGCATGGATTTTGTACTTGGTTTGCCTAGAACTCAAAATGGAAAGGATTCCGTGTTTGTTGTTGTGGACCGATTTTCTAAGATGGCACATTTCACTCCTTGCAACAAGGTAGACGATGCTTCACATATTGCAAATCTCTTTTGTAGGGAAATCTTGCGCCTCCATGGAGTACCAAAGACAATTGTCTCCGACCGCGACGTCAAGTTCTTGAGTTACTTTTGGAAGACTCTATGCGCCAAGCTCGGAATCAAGCTCTTGTTCTCATCCGCATACCGTCCTCAAACCGACGGGCAAACGGAGGTGACGACCCGGACACTATCCACTCTACTTTGCGTGTTGATCAAGAAGAACATCAAGGAGTGGGAGGCGTGTCTACCCATCGCCGAGTACGCCTACAACCGCGCAAGACATTCGACTACCGGCAAGTCCCCCTTCGAGGTCGTCTACGGTTTCAACCCATTGTCCCCATTGGACATTCTACCTCTACCTCTACAAGAGCGCACCAACATGTATGCGAGTGCACGAGCAAGCTACATCAAGAAGATGCATGAAGATACAAGAAACATCATCGAGCGCCTAGTACATCGACTAGCGACTAAGCTCAACATCAACAAACAACCCATGATCTTCAACATAGGTGATCTCGTGTGGCTACACCTTCACAAGGACCGCTTCCCCAACGAACGCAAGTCCAAACTACTACCTCGAGCCGATGGACCATTCAAGGTGCTAGCACGCTACAACGACAACGCCTACAAGATTGAGCTCCCACGAGACAAGTACAACGTGAGCGACATCTTCAACGTCAAAGACCTCTCGCCTTTCCATGGTGATGAAGATCTTGATCCGAGGTCGGATCCTTTCGAAGGGAGGGGAGATGATGCGGAGCATCCTTCCATCATCCCCATGGACTCTACATCAACACATCCAACCCCACAAGGACCCATGACAAGAGCTAGAGCATGTGCTTTGGAAACCGAGGTGAACTCCTTCCTACTAGACTTGCATATGGACACAAATGGAACATGTCTACCACCTCACCAAAATACTCTATGCCTCCTTAGGTATGAAGTGGAACACCACCAAGGAGCTCAGGAGCATCCCCAAGAAGAAGGAGAACCACCCCAAGGCCCCAAGGATCAAGACGGAGTGCAACAGCAGCAAAACAGCAAGTCCCAGGTGACCTCGTGCGCACGGGCCCCCAAGACCCCGTGCCCACGGACTACACAGGAACCCGGCGCTGGAGCACCCCGTGCGCACGGGCGTGTACCGTGCCCACGGGACCCCCGTGCGCACGGGCCCAACTTACCCCGTGCGCATGGGCCTCCCAGGATGGGCGGCTGAGATGACCCCTTCGGCTCCACTTCTCCTCCTTCGACCCCAAGCCTATATATTTCATACCTAGGGCCATGTTTATTGTTAGCAAAGTACTAGATGAGATCTTGGTGAGCTTTGCTCCATTACCTTCCCTCTTTGAGGATCAAGACCCCATAGGGAAGAATCCTTGAGGATTTCAAGACCTCCATTGGGAGAAGACTACCACCAAGACCCCTCTTCCTTTGGATTTGGGATGAACTTTGCCATTGTATCTTTCCTTTGATTGTGTTTGAGACTTGTGGATCTTGTGTTGTTACTCTAGTGGATGTGTAATCGGGAATTGTTGGAGTGATTGCCTCTTTGTGTTCATCCTTGTGTTCTTGTTGTTCTTGTGATTTCCCTCCATTTCCCCCTCCAAGTGTGAAAAGGTCCTTCCTAGGGTTCTACCCTACATCACTATACCTACAGCACAAGGGTTGAACTCGTGTCGCGCCTGCGTAAAGTTTTGTTTAACTGATTTCTTTGCTTTGCCAACTGACAGGTGGGACCCAGAAACCAGGTGACAATTTAACCAGTCAACAAAGTGCCACGTCGACTATGTGGTCGGTCAGTAGGGTGCAATACGGTGCTCTACGATGAGCTAGTGATCGTATAATCACCGCAAACCTATATATAGTGACCGTAAAGAGCGTATTGTTACATACGTTGACTGCCAGTGTATTTTTCTCGTTTCAAATTAAGCCATATTAATAGGAAAGGACACAGTATGGACTACTAGTACAAGTACTGCTTTGATGTGTCCCATCAACTCGCCGAACGAGGAGAAGCTTGCTTACTACGCCTCTCCCTCGCCCACGCGCGCGGTGGTTCGCAGGACGAGGAGAGGGTTTTGACTACATCGCACTCTCCCTCTCCCTCTCCCTCTCCCTCGCCCTCGTCCTCGCCCTCGCCCTCGCCCTCGCGGTGGACGTGCAGCAGTTCAATCGGTGTCAGATTGCCAGAAGCATATTGTATTGTAGTATCATCATTGTTGGACCTTCCGAAGAGGCGAAGAGCCAAGTGCAAGGTTCACACGAGTACGAACTGTTGAACCTCCCGAAGAAGCAAAGAGCCAAGCGCAAGGTTTTATAGGAGTTGTCGTCCTAGTAGGAGTGTACTACAACTATAGCGAACGATGCTACTATATGATGCCGCCACGTCACGTATATCCAAAGCTGTGCCACCTTTTTTTCTCAAAGAGCGTGTTGGAGTCCATGCAACAACCACACAAGTTGCACGTACACATAACACATTTACTAGTAACAAATTCTAAAGGAAAAATGCCAGTATGCCACACAAGTTCATCTCCAATTCATGTGATAAATTTGTGCACGACTAGTCTATATATATTCACAGCGCTACCGTTCACAATTACCGTACTCCACTTACACATTATAGATGGGCTACATGTCCTCCTCCAGGTTCCAGTCCCAGGTTGTTCTTCATGGATGGCACGATCCATAGCGGTGGGCAATGGAATCATTGTCGCAGCTTTCTAGTCCGGTTCCACACGATGGAGACTCATCCAAGGTGAAGCGGTATAAATCAGGGATATCGTGTCCCAACATGTCGTTCATCCGGCGGTGCGCAATGAAGACACAACCATGCTTCATGAACGGCAGGCCTTCCGTGTCGTGCACGGAAGGTGGCATCTGCTTCACAATGGGGTAGCTGTCCCTGATGAAAAGCGAGTACTCTCCAAGAGTGTTCCTCGGCACCCACGTAGCATCACGGGGGTCGAACTCGGCGCCGTTCATCTGGTACACGCGTCATCTCAGATCTAGACACATGGTGACGTACATAGTCAAGGTCCATGCATAATAATGTTGTGTTCAAGTATGGCGGTCAGTAATACTGTGCAGCAAATAATACTACTCTGGTATAGAGGAAGTAAAATAACCGGCTTATTATATATAGCCACTCTTGGCTACATGGATGAGATAGTAAGACATGGAAAAAATGGTGGCAGCTAGTGGATTCAAGTCTTCAAGGGCCTAGCTAGCTATACGCGTCCTCCAAGGTAAATGTGGGGACCCCGACTCATGAGTCGAGATCACCGAATGCACGTGTACAGTGATCCCAGAGATCAATGCTCACTGAACACACAAAAGCTGAATAACAAGAGTCCTACATCCGTACATACCGTCTTACACAAATTATGACCATTATGGTCAAGTCTTACATTGATAAAGCCTTAAGGGCTGAACATCAAATGAAACACAAGCAGCGGAAATCTTCGTTGATAAGTAGAACCCATGCCATCTGCCTTAACCCTACAGGCATTCTGACTGGGAAATGTCCTAGTTCGCATGTTCGTCTCCAAAGAACTCTTCTTCGAACTCCGGTTCTTCCATGCCTGGTCAATTAAATAACCAGTGGCAAGCCAATGAGTACTTTGAATGTACTCGCAAGCAACCCATGTTTTGGTTCAAGATACAACAATGCATGATATAGTAAATTTTTGCAGAAAGCTAGTTTTGAGTGCAATGACATGATCGACAACTTTGTAAGGGCATGCATCAAGAGAATTCAAGTAACCATGAGGACAGGTTACAGATATCAACATAAATAGAGTGGGCACCAACCCATCTCAATCATGTCAAGTCCCTTGACTTGACCCAAGTAGTTTTATCAGCTCACACACACGCGGTTGTAAAACTCTGGACATAGTTTAAGCAGCACCGCCCAACTGTCCTTGACCGTGGACACGGCTATTCGAATAGTTTTACACTCTGCAGAGGTTGCACACTGTACCCACAAGATCCGGGGAACTTCCGTGTCATCCACGACCCGCGATACCTCAAGTACCCGGGGTAAGCACCCAATCACTACCTTTCCCTAGACGACACTAACATGGAGTCCACTCGATTGGTAGTTACCCCCGTGCCCAACATTATCACATAACATTTTCGTGGAGCCACGCTCCATAATCATCTCTCATCACAAGCACGGGGTACCAACGGTGTGTCCGGTGCCCCATAAAAATGTTCTTGGCCGCCCTACCTGGCACGACCCCATCCTGAGAGAGAGCACCAACTCTCCCCCGTCACTAGTAATGCGGGCTCCAAGTTAGTATCGGCCTAGGTAATCAATAATGCCCTTTCCCATATAAGGGTAGAGTGGTTGCGCATGTAAGGTTGGGACAGTCATCAAATCTTAAATCTAATCCGTTTTCGAAAACAACACACACACTTGCCTCGGTACACCACTTCGTCATCAAGTGGTTACCCATCTCATCATCTCCCTCGGGCATAAGTGGCACCCGACGGGGTTTTCGAAAAGTCTTTTGAAATTACTTTGTCTCCATCGCCATGCATATTCCCGTCCCTTTTTGCGTAGCACTACTTTAGCATCCTATCTACTCCCACCAGCATAACCCTCATAAGAAGGTAGGGTCATGCACAATGCAAGTATCAACGAGGAAGTACGGTGGCAAACCATCAAGGTTGTTACCACCTCATCATGATTCCATTGCAACAACAATATGGTGCTATGTGACATGCATAAAAAGGGTTTCATAGACATGGTCAAAGGGCTGCTTGCCTGGTTCATCAGAGCCTTCAAGTCTTCTGGTCCTTCTCCAAATACTCCGTCTACTTCGTCAACTAACGTCGGAAACAATCATAATAAGCAACACAACAAGGCAAAAATAAAAGTGCTCTAAAAATATTAAGTTGACTTTTATAGGATACCTCTGGTCATATGAGGAATGACCAAAGTGATCTCATTGGAAGTGGATCAATGGATATTTCTAAACATTTCGATATGATGGAATCAATGGGTTTATGGATTTGCAAGAAGTGTACAGAAGAACTATTTTCAAAAATGAGCAAAGGCACCCATTTAACAAAGGATGATTTTAGAAGCATCTAGGAATTGGTTTCACTGGATTTGAAGTTCAAATGAATTTCTTATGAATTTGCAAAGTTGATAAATATGAAGAAATGGCTCAATAATTTATGTGGTACAGAAAGTATTAATAAAAATGTTCATAAACTAAGTTATGAACTTAGGAACACCTAGGAATTTGGATCAATTTTGAGCCTTCTGTGATTTTCTAAAGTTTATGACAGAAATGGAAATATGGGATTTGATAAATGTTTATGAAGAAAATCTTTATGAAAAAATGTGCAAATTGCACCATGTGATAGATCAGGAATTTATGAACTTATAGAAATTAGAATCACCAAATTTGGACTTAGAATAAATAATCTATGGATTTTACAAGTTATCTGGGAAAAGAAAATAAGAAAAGGGCTATACCCTTATTCTCCGCACTGGGCGAGAGATAGGCATTGGGCCGGCCCAGCTGCGCAGGTGGCAGGGCGACGTCGAAGGCGCCCGCGCGGAGTGCGCCTTCGCTGCGGGGACGTGGGAGACGTCGAACCCGCCTCCACTTGCCAGCGTGGCCTGGTGGTTGGGCCACTGGCGAGCGGGCCCCGCCTGCAGGTTCATCCTCAACCTCCCGCGCGAGCGCGAAGGGCGACAGAGGAGGTGTTCGACACCGGCCGCCGGTGCTACAGGGCGTCTCTGGCGATGCTCTGCCCACTGGCGTGCTCAGGGGACCCAGCCGCGTCCAACCGTGGGTGGCACGGTCGCCCAGGGGCACCGGGTCGAGCAAGGCGTCGACCACGGCGGACGAGGCTGACGGTGGTGATGTAGCTCGACGGAATAACCACAGGGAGGAGGGGGAGAAGCACGGGAGGGTCTCGCGGTGACGGTGGTGGCGCTCTAGTGCGGTCCAGAGGGAAGGAGGAGGAGAGGTGGGCGCGAATTTAGGCGGAGTCCGGCAGCTCGGCTCTGGCCATGGGGAGCGACGGAGGGCTCGGCGAGAGGGTTGGCTGGGTCTGGGTAACGTACGGGAGGGAGAGAGAGCGAAAGGGCTCCAGAGAGAGGCCTCGGGCGGCCTTAAATAGAAGGGGGCGAGGTGCACAGCGGGGCCGTGCGCTCGCGAGGCTGTTGCCATCGCTGCAAGCAACGGGGGCTCGTGTGGGCGTGTCTGGGGTATTCCTGGAAGTCGACTACGTCGAGAGAGATAGAGAGAGGGAGTGGGGAGAGGTCAGAGACGCGCGCGTGTGAGCCACACCATTGGCGCGCTCGGGCGGCCTCTGTTTGCTAGCGCGGAGGCGCGGGGAGGAGGAGAGAGGAGGGGGCCGACCGCGTAGCGTGTTGCGGATGCCGAGGCACCTCGACTGGCGCGAGGGGGAGGCTCGAGGTGGACGGGAGCGCCGTGTCAACGGTCGGGAGCACGGTAGCATGCTCCAAAGCGCGTCTTTGGCCGGCATGCGCGGCTTTTCCGCGTGCACTCGCGCGTTCACTTGTGTCTGGCAGCTGCAAGGGGGAGTAAACAATGCGGAAATGGCATTGGATGCCCTGGGGATCCACTGGAGGGGTGAGGGAGTTGAGTGAGAGTGGAAATGCTGCTGCCCAGAGTAGAAAAGTGGAGTTCTTCCCCCCTCCATCATTGCTTCCTTGGGCATAAAAGCGTCCAGGTGCTAGAGGGGGACTAGGAGAGGTTGTGGTAAAAAGTATAGTCCATGGAGATTAGTGGAAGAGGCCAAAAATGGGATTTTGGTAAAGTGGCAGAAGGTGTTTGATGATGGTTTGGGCAAGTAGATGATTTCCATCTGCCATGAGACTCCATAGGGTGAAGTTACACATATAATTAGGGCCTTCCACCAATTTGGAGCTTATTTGGGCAAAGTTGCCAATGCAACTTTTGTGAACCCTAGAAATCAACAGAAATGGACTTTCCAAGATTTAGTCATGCAAATCTGTTCTCCTTAATGCACCACTTGGTGCAGTGTCATCATTTGAGGTTATGAACATGTCCACAAAAGTTGAGATCAAAAGGAGAAAGTTTCCAATGTAGAGTTGTTCAAATTTGGTTCTGGATAGGAAGGGTTTTGGGGCACTTTGATCAAGTTAACTTGTTCTCCAACTTGTGCCATTTGGTCTAGATGAATAATTAGAACATTTGAGAATGTTCACAAGGTTTGGGAACATTTGGAAATATTTGGCAATGTAAAGTTGCTCAAACTTGAAAAAGGACAGAAGTGGTTTTGAGAGGGTTTCATGGGGTAATACTATTCTCCATGACATGAGACTTGGCAAGACCATCAAACATGTCATATGTGACATGCTAGAATTTTCTTGGAATTTTTGGAGAATATTTCCTTTGTAAATATTTCAAAAGCTTGAAATATCCAGAAAGGGTTTTTGAGGGATTTTTGACCAATATTTTGAACATGACCATGTGTTGAAACTCTTATATATGGACAATATATGTCCACTGAGTTTCCCTAGGTTTTTGTCAAATATTTTTGAAGCAATAAAATAATTTTTCCCTATTAAAGACCATTTCTGGCCTTAAGAAAAAGCTTTCAATAACTTTTAAAAATTATATTTTTGTGGTTTCTGGGAATCTTATATCTAATAGGTTTCAAATATACTCTTTGAAATATATTTCATACCCCAAATCAAGTATTTGCAGTGCAAACCTCAATTCAGGGGTTTTTGGAAAACTAAATTTAGAAAATACTTTTTGGCCAAATTATTTTTGTAAGAAAATACTATATTGCTCTATACACATGGCATGATCATTGGGAAAAGGTTTTGGATCAAGGAGAAGGAGTATAAGAGTTGGAGGATTTATTTTATTTTTAGAGCACTTGCAAACAACAGACAAAAACCAATCAAGGCAAGGTCCAAAACACTCAAAAGTTTTTGTCAAACCACATTTTAGCATGATTTATTGACTTAAGTGTTGTGGCATGAAAATCAGGGTGTGACAGTAAAAAGTACTCCTACTAGTACTACTAAGTATACTACTAGTACAACAATGAAAGAGAAGGCGAGAGGGTTAAAAAATGGAATACTTGGGTAGATGGTGACGGTCCGATCGTGGTAGATTGTGTGACCATGTTGCACATCAGTGGTACCATGGGTAACGACTGCTAAGATAGTTGATCCCAATATGCCAAAGTCAGCTACAAGGTTCCAGGTTAGACCGAATCGCGGATGCAAATGCACATCCAGGATCGGTGATCTTATTTTGATCAGGGGATGACTGGTCCCTGCAAAATAATGGAGTACCGTTAGGGATGCAAATGATGGTTTGTGCATTCCATTTGTAATCTCCCTTACCGTAGGATGGCAACCACATGAAACAAGTCCCTTGTCTTGTCACCACGAGGATGCAGCCTAGATGGCGCACGACGTCTTGGAACGTGTAGGGCTACAAATCTGCTGCCGCCAACATGCGCCAGCCTCTGCCATTACTGCCTCTTGCATTGATGGCAATCCTTATGTCGAACACCGCGATGAGATAGTAATCTTCATAGCCGCGTCTCTTTGTTGGCGGGTCTGCAATTGCTATCTTCTTCAATCTCATGTAGGCATCATCATACGTATTCAAGCCCAGCTAGTTCGGAAGGCCGATCCCAATGGTGGAGAACGGGTCTACCGGAACGGCCGCACTGCTGTGGATGTTGTGCAAAATGATGGTGGTATCTGGCTAGAGGTATGCAAGCCAATCTTCGTTGGCACCGACCCGAAGCTATATATAAGACGGTGGGCAGCGGAGAAATTACGGGATGGAAATGGAATAACTAAGTACTACATGATCAAACTCCATTACTGACCTTCTCATCGGACAAAATCCAACTACCTCTCAACGTTGGCAACTCTAGCGGAGTCAACGTGCAACCATGGCCAGGGAGCGGTGAACTGTTCGAAGGATTGTCCCATAGAAGAACCTTCTCCTTGAGGACGCATGGAAGACTAACAAGCATGGCCTTTTCCCAAGCCTGTTTAAGCAGCGTCTTGAAAAAGTTGGTGCAGGAAGCACCGAGTCTTGCGGCAGTGAGGACGTAGGAGCAGCGTGCAATTTCTCTCAGAGGATCGTCGTCCAAGGTCTCCCAGCCCCGACGAGGAGGAGAACCGCCTGGCGAATCCATGGGAGCAGCGGCGAACTGCCTTCTCTTCGGGGGGAGGGGAACTGGCGAGGAGGAGATAAGAGCGTAGTAACCGCAGGGCCTCGTCCCTTCCAACTGTAGATCGTTCCTCAGCGAAGGGGTGAGGCTATTATTTACTACTAGTACTAGCATTATGGAACGTTATGAGATTGCATTATACTGTAAATAATAGCACTAGTAAGAAATTTTTGGCACTAGGTAGTAGTTTTTGGCGTGGATCAAGAAATTTTGGGTATGTTTTTGCCATTTTTTGTACATGCCAACTAGTGTCAAAATACGTCTTACATTATGTGACGGAGGAGTACGTACTCGTATTGTAGCAGTACTAGTACTACTTTTTCTCAACTAGTATTGCGATGTACTATACTTCTAGTCTAGTCTAGTATAGTGCACCAGTTTTGAACTCTTGAATCTCAGGGCCAAGGAGCTATAGTTGGAAGTGGAGGGTACTGCTGTTCTCTAGAACCATCGCTGTACTATCAATATAGGGAAAGTACACCTGCTTAGTGGCCTAGTGGGTACTCTTGGTGCTCTATTTAGCCGCTCCTCTCACGTAGCTAGCCTACTCAGCCGCTCCTCTCATGCACACACTAGCAGCCTGTTTATCATTGACGATTACTGCAGGGGCAGAACATTTGAGTTATTTGATACAACGATGCTAGGCTTTTCGCTTCCATTTGTGGAGGTGTAATGGATCTCGTCGAACTTTGTTAGTAGTTCCTTCTTTATGAATGAGATGAAGCAAAGCTTTTGCCTCCGTTTCAAAAAAAAAACAGGTCAAGAGGAATTTCCTTTATAGTAGAGCCGATAATGGAGTGAAGTCCATGCATGCAATGCCACAAGCTACAGAGTAGTAGTAGAGCACTTTACGTACAGAGCCATATTGCACAGTTCCCAATGCCCCGCCAGGCTTTTCCGGCTCCTCGGGCTTAATTGGGAGGTGCTAGTTTAAATATGCTACTAGCTGATGAGGAAGCTGCAAGCGAGGTGCGGCTAGGGCGAGCACGCGAGCAACAGGATGCTAGGAAGGAAAACCCGTTCACGTGGCTAGGCTATCCAGTGCACCCAGATTGTGGGGCCACGCGTCCGTTTTACTTCAAAACTCAAACTACCCGTGTAAAATATTGGCTCGTAGCGAAGTGTAGTAGTATTTTTTTTAAAAAGGCCGCCGTGCGTTCGACCGGGATCGAACCCACAAAACGAGGTATACACTCCCGCTACCACTAGTAGTACTCGTTGGAGTACAATGCAACCTAGAATCACCTTTTGTCGCTAGTAGTACGTACATTGTTCCTTACAAGAAACCCCTAATAATGCAAGCAACCACTAAAATGCCAAGAAACTACTACCACTTGCATACATGGCAGACTTTAGATAAGACTACCTTATCAACCATTGTACATGCTCTTACCAACCAGCCCTACCAAGAAACGACTACTCTACAAAAGTGTCGTTGTAGGAACGTTTCAACCCATGGCCCCATTTGGATACATTTGTTGTCAATCTAACCCTGCCATCCAAACACCACTTTGGTTAGAGTTAGTTCAGGGTTAGAATCTAACTCGAACCTCTGACAGGGCCCATGTCTCCCATTAAGTCAACGCCTTCTATTCGACCGTGCGTTATGACTTGTGGGACCTACATGTCAGTCTGCACAAAAATCCCCGAGTGACCTCCTACCACCGGCCCGTCCACCTAGTCATCCTCGGCCATGGGACGCGGCTACCGCCGCCGGCAGAAGGCGAGGTCAAAACCGCTGGCAGTGCGGAGCCCATGTTGCGGCAGCCCGGATGCCAGTTCCGTCCGGCGCTCGCGGCCGCTAGCTAGCCAAGATAGCTCCGTCCAGCTGCTTGTCTACAAGGTTTGCTAGCTAGATTGGCACGGCATCGCGGTGGCTTGCTCGCGGGCGCCGCACTAAGGCCAGCCATCTGGCTCGAGCAAAGGCCAGTGCGGCGGCTTGCTCGCTCGTGAGTCACGCTCGGGCCAGCCTGCCAACCCGTGCGGAGGCCAGCGCGGCGTCCAGCCCGTCCGACGGAGCGGCAGCCAACTCGCTCATCACCGGCGCCACTGATGAACACGCATCAGTACTGTTTGAAGTAATGTTCAGGAAAAATATTGATTTGAGAGGGAATAACAGGATAGAAGGTCAGATGTGGGTCCCACGTGTCAACGGTCAAAGAAAATGTGTTGGTTTAAGCTGCCTCGTCAGCACGGACGTGTGGGCCAACCTTGTCATAAATGGGTTTAAACGAACCTAATCGGTAGGAGTACTAGGTAATAGTTTTTGGCGTGGATTAAGAAATTTTGGGTATGTTTTTGCTATTTTTTGTACAATAGATTCTTCCTAGGGCTGGTTGAAAGTGGTAGTTTTTTGTTAAATACTCTACATATTGTAAGTAGGAGTGAAAGTTAAGCTTTGGAAGCCAATAAGCAAGGCTAGTTACATAGTGCATATGTGTACATAATTGAAAGTAAATATCAACCATGAGTGACTAATATCTTGATGGAAAACTCGAAACTATGGAATACTAGGAAAAAATGCATGGTTGGAAGTACTAGCAATGTTCATGTCCGTTGTAACGAATCATAATTAGAATAATACTTATTCACAAACTTGGTACAAAACACTCTAATTTTGATATACATATGTCACTAGAGATATATTACGTTTCAATTAGAATATATTCCTTGGGTTGTTTTGGTGAGGTCAGGGAGGGATGTGGTTGGTTTTAAGATACTAATTATGGGTTTTTTCTGCAAATTGGTAGACAAGTGGGATGTTGGTGAGAAAAGGCAACAACTTACCTCACAGTCATTAGATGTAGATCTAATGGTCAGAAACGACGGATGGCAGACACACCAGCATCACCAACTTAGTCTTGTCTAGGAGTACTAGCAAGATCCGTGCATTGCACGGAACATCAAGATGCATTTTTTATAAAACACTTGTTGTGATTGACCCTTGCGGGAGTAATCCTATGTGTAAAAACTAATGATATCTCGAGAAATATGAGATAAGGTGAAGAGGAGTGGGGTGTGGTGGTGGTTGGTGGTCGGACTAAGCAGAGGCATGGGGATTGACGACGCCGGTAGCGGCCACCAGGCCAGTTTGTTCCAGAGGCTTCCTTTCTTAATTGCTCAACAATGAGGTTTGTTGGAGATAAGGATGAATGAGGGAAGGCCTTGTCTGCAAATGTGGAGAGGGATGCAGGTATCTTTTAGTTTAACTTCCATCCATCAGATATAGATCAGACGGTCTATATTGCAAGATGGCACACGTACCACCATCACCAACTCGGTTTTTTATAAGAGAAGAAATATAAGTATGGAAATACAAACGTATTATCGATACTTGCTTCCGTAAACTAGCATCTACATTCTATTCAACGCCTCAGCATGTGGGGCCTTAGCACAATGACTTCTCGAGTGTGTAAAACAAAGATTTTCCCATCGCCGACAAGGAGGGGGTGATGGTGGCGCGCTTTTTGGCTTGCTCTAGTCCTAGTAGTCATACTAGGTGGTCTAAGCACGTATAGATTTATTCTTTTTCACGTCTCGTGTTCGCCGTACTGCCACGACTATTGATGAATAGATGGTAAGTTATTCACGGGGAAACCCTTATTGAGCGTGTTTGTGTGTGAGAGAGAGAGAGATAGTGTGCGTGTGTGATATGTTAGAGAATGAGGCAATGATAACAGATTCTTTGTGTCTATATGTGTGGAGGATAGAGAGAGACATTTACATGGGGCTTTGTGTTGTGTAACGTGGAGGCACATAAACATAATTAGAGAGTGAGTGTGTGAGATACACATGCGGACATGGGGAGAGATGAGGATCCAGATAAATGGGTGTTTGTGCGTGTCTGTGTGTGTTTGTGCACGCATTTGTGTGTGAGAGGGATAGAGTGTATGTGGAGTAGAGAGACCACTGATGATGTAAACCTAGTATAAGGGAAGGGGGAATGGTGTGACATGTGTAGTAGCGGGATAGCACGGGTGCGGGCAGGGGGAGCAGACTATTTGGAAGAGACATCGAGTGTGTGTGGGAGAGGGGTGTGAGAGCGAGAGAAAGAGAGAGCTAGCGACGGAGAGAGAGAGATAGAGGAAGAGAGGGGCCGAGAGGGGTCGTTTGTGTCCATAAATGGCGTGTAGATAGGGAGACAATGTTGATGTTGTCCGAAATTGGCCTATGAACGGAGACGCAAGGGAAGCGAGTCATCGTGTGTGTGATAGGGACTTCATGAGAGATCTAGAATAGATGGTGTAGAGAACAATGTGCAAAATCAAGAATGATGATACATTAGGGAGCTATGGAAAGAGTCACGACATATATGTATACAGGGAAGGGGCTGGGGCGGGTCCGCATGTGGGATAGATAGAAAGAGGAGAGTGGTGCACAAGGAGACAAAGTGTGCTTGTTTGCAGTGGGGGTGGTGTGTGAGGTGAGTGTGCGAGAACCACATAACTAGGGAGAACCACATAACTAGGGAGATAGACGTTTGGGGGCGACGTTTTGTGTGTATGGGAAATATACACTCTACATAGTGCGTGTGCTTGGGTAAGAGAGATAGCGGGAGACCTAGAGAGTGAGGGAAGCGATGTGTGCATGCCCAAGAGACAAAGTGATATAGACCTATATTGGGGTCCGGACTTTAGAAGAGATATGGGTGTTAATGTGCTCGTGTGTTGGTATTTGGGGGAGAGAACGACTTCTCTATGTGTGTGCGTGTGTGGTGGGGGGAGGGGGGTTGGCTTCAGATAGAGTGAGGTGTCTATATTTGAGGGACTTTAGCGTAGTTGAGATATTGTGCACTCATGGTTGATCAATTTGTTTCACAGTTTGGACTATGAGATAACGATACTTTTGAACATGCGTGATATACCTTGATGTACCAGAATTACAAACCTAAGATTGGAATTTTGGAATTCGACTCCATCATTAGCTTTTGTAATTCATTTAAACGGAGGTACATTTTTTAAGCTGGGATTTCGTGATTTCAAATTCATATATCAAACCTAGAGATATACACATACGGGCAAGTTCAAACTTTATAATCATCCACTTTATTCATACACATACACATTTTTGCTTTTTTCGTCATATTTAGGATAAACACATTTGGAATTTCATTTGAATTGGACCATATGATGGTATTTGCTTGTAGTAGCTCAATGATCCATATTTGAATTGAATGGACAATCCAAGTTTCGAGTTGGAGACATTGATTTTCAAAACATGCACATTTTTTTTGCGTGCAAAACAAACAAATTGTCGGCCATGATATCATAGTCGGCCGTACGAGAGCGGAATACTTATAATTTTAGGCGCCAAAAGCTTTCAAACTTCCCGCTCACATCAAAATATCACGCGCCCAAAAGTTTAGCCCTGTGATATTCCTGTTTTACCCCTACCACATGAACGGAAAAGGGCTGCTTTGGTAACTCTATAGTTTTCCCCTCTTTGCCCCTACCATTCTTCCCCAGAGCCCCTCCCCCTCCCCTTCCCGACCCCCAACCACGGCAAGCCGTCGAATCTAGTCCTCCCCCGCAGCGGTGGACCTCACACCCCGCTGGATCTACCTTCCGCACCTTGGAACCCCCAACTGCCAACTCACCACTTCACCGGAGCCGCTTCAGCGACGGGCTTGTCCACCGCTCCAGATCTCCTTGACCGCCATCATGGTCCACCGCACAGGATCTGGTTAACCGGCACCCTCGTCCACCACAACGTAGGCCCTTCACTGACTCCCTCGTCCTCCCCTTTGCTGGCCCTTCATACAAGCCCTCGTCCGCCGCGACAGATCCGCCTCACCGAAATCACTATACAACGTGCCCGCCGAAGCCTTCGTCCACTGCACCGGACCCGCTCCACGGACGCCATATTCAACTCCACCGGCCCTGCTTTACCGACGCCGCAGCCTCTTCAGGTTATTTAGATTTGTACTCCTTCGGTTTTTCTCTTTATCGTGCAACTGTTCACTTACCACAGATGAGCTTTCTTGTATGTCGACATGCGCCGCAACCGTAGCACCGGAGCCGCTTCAGCGACGGCGACAGCCGGCCCAAACTCAATCGCAACACGAGAACCATCGACGATCCTTATCTATCAAGTATGACAATGCCCATACGCCACCGAGAATCAGGTACTATTATCCAACGGCCGGCGCCTACGTTCACTTTCCTAGCATAAGCACCACACCTTTGAATTTCTTCAGGGCATCATTCAGTTTTTCATGAGACACGTTATTCTGCTTGCACCTGTAGGGCCATACTTCTGGCATTGAACATGTTACATGTGCTAAATTACATACCAGTGCACATATAGTTAATATGCTTTAGTTTTGTCCTAAGTACTCCCTCGGTTCCAAAATAGATGACCCAACTTTGTACTAACTTTGTACTGAAGTTAGTACAAAGTTAAGTCATCTATTTTGGAACAGAGGGAGTATTACTGTACTTCCTAGATATCACTGCCTACTATTTTACTTCGAATGCTATATTTATGATAATGGTGTTGTTCTAATGCCACCTGTTGGTTCCATCAGACTGCTTAATGTTCTCTATGCTTAATTACACATCAGCAAACTAGCATGTGGTTCTGCTGCTTTTTGTTTGTTTTACCCTACATTTTCTGATGCTAGCTATTACATCACTTCTCCGAGCCTCTGTTCATTACTTGTTTGTGTGTTCTTGATCTTCCCAAGTTGCATGACTAATTTGATGCTTCTATTAATTATGGAGCTACCAACCCCATCAAGCAAAATATTTGTTATTTTGGGGCTGGCACCTCGAACAAGCATAAAAATAGAGGGAAGCAGATATATTGTCATGTATGCACACACCCTTCTTTCATTAGTTTAGATGAACCATTGATGATCAATTCAGACCAGTGCATGCGATTAAAATTAATTTTACCTAAATAGAGGGTGCAGAATAAACTACAACAACTAGATTTGCAACCACGGGATACTGACGATATCTTCAAAGAACATTGCAACATCAGCGAGGCTTCACAACAACATATGGTAAGCCAGTGTGTTTTAGTACATGTGAAATGTAATGCGAGTGGGATGCTTTCTTGGCTTGTGCCCTCAACATGTAATCCTACCGAATTACAAATAGTTCAGTTGTCTGCTTTGCTGTATTGCTTGATTCGAATGCTTGTTTGTTGTTACGCTATACCTGATTGGCCAATATGTCAGCAGTGCCTGCTGTACTATCATAAGGAAGTGCATGCCTATTTCATTTGAGTCCTTAACTTTTCCTCTCAACTTCATCACAAGACTGTCTTCGTAGTTTATATGAGGCCACACTGTTAAGTGCTTTTTCAGATTATTCAAACTGCTTAGATGCCTTGGCAACTTAAATATAGCGGTGGTACACTCCCTTTCAACTAGGGATGTCAACTGGGTCCCGTTTAGTCCCGATTAAAGTCCACTAGTGGTATGATAGTT
>NC_041389.1:195532141-195532937 GCF_002162155.2 Triticum dicoccoides | reverse complement strand
TTTCTTTGTCACTTGTTGACCGTACTTTCTTGTCCATACCAAATCTTAGTTGTTATTTCAAAGCAAACATCGGTTGCTAACTACCCTTTGCGCGGTTTGCAGCTTCAGATCTGCCATCCCACTGCCACGTTCAACACTATACTCATCATGCTTATGTTTTCCCCATTTTATGATGACCACAATCAGCCTACGTGGTTCGTGTCATAATAGCACCGCTCCACCCATCGAGCTAAACAAGCTTAGTTGTACCAATTCATATCTGATATTATTGCTGATATTAGTAAAACTGAGAGATGTTTAATTGGTTAGCTAAATGTTCCTACTTTAGTTTCAAAATGCATGTGAGCCACATATGGAGAGACCGGAAAGAATAGTATTTCTCTATGCGCTCTGGTTCGTCATGGGTGGCCAACCTGCATTGTATTGAAAGACTTGTAATATCTTCAATCTGCTTGCTCTTCTGCTCTTCTTTAAGATGATACTCTTCTCTTGTGGTCGACTATCAGGTCGAGTTGTTCTCCCTTAGTATATTTTGAATCTGTCAGGTCAGGTCGACTTGTTCTTCTTTACTATATGTTGAAGCTATCATCTGCGAAGTGTCATCACTTCTGGAGCTCTCATATTTTGAGTAGTAGGCCACATTATATTAATGCACACAACAAATTATAGCATGCATGTCATCTCTTAAAAGAATTGCAGAGATAACACAAAGGGGTTTACAGGGAGGCAGTATTGGATTAGAATCACTTCTGCATTACAAAGAGAATCTCCCCTGTTTTTATGTTTTCATGCATGT
>NC_041389.1:195529320-195532066 GCF_002162155.2 Triticum dicoccoides | reverse complement strand
TAATGATCCGAATTTTTTAGGCGAGGTAATCCTCAGTACTTGTATGATTGACATAAGGTGAACTGTTTTTCGTGTGAGCATATTGTATTGGATGAAATAACTGTTTGACTCAGAGTGTATCCAACCTACTGAATTCGAAGATCACGACATTTCTAAATCATAATCATATATAAAGGTGGAATAAATCTTTGTTGTGGTTTTGAACAAATAAATAACAAAACGTAGAATTATCTGTGGATATACATAATCGAATACAATTTGGATTTGAATTTAGTTTGCCAGGGCCCAGGGCAAACGTGAATGCTAATTCTCCCAAGTTTTGAATGAAGCGGCTAAACACCCACTATAATTTGTGGGTTGCTCGAAGCAAGTGTTTGCGAGATTGAAATTACTGTCTACCCCTAACACTTGACATCCTTATCGACCGGATTTACACTGCTGTCGATAGGGGTAGACTAGTAACTTCAATCAGACGTGACACGACGGCCTCTGAGCCCATTCAGACACGGTGGGCGCCAAACGTGGGCGGCAAAACACATTTGATTCAAGCTCGTCCGAAAGACATGTGTCTCTTCCTCCATTTCCCCATTCATACACGGTGGGCAGCAAAACAAACTCTCCTCATCCAAAATCGATGTAGGCAAATATTTTAAATAGGGGCAGGTGTGTAACTTCCATCAGACGTGACACAATCGCCCTACCTATCAGCCCCGTTCATACACCGTGGGCGCCAACAGTGGGCGGCAAAACACACTCTCCTCGCCCAAAATAGTTACCGGCAAATATTTGGGAGATGCGAGATTACCGTCCTATCCCCAACAGACGCGATGCCCGAAATTTTAAACGGGGGATAAGTTAGTAACTTTCCCACATTTCAGAGAAGCGCGTCCCAAAGTTTGAGATCCCCCCTCCCCTCCATTTCCCCATTCATACACCGTCGGCGGCACGACAACCTCCGCACTGTGGCCAACCTCCTCCGTTTGCCACCCCATCCTCCACCTTGCCGGAGCCGCTACCCCTACCCCGTCGTCCACTGCAAGAGATGGACGTCTCTCATCCACGGCGCTGGACCAGGATCCTTTCATCGCCTCCTATCGCTTCATCGGCGCTGTCGTCCACCTTTCCGTTGCCGCTCCTATGACCGTTTCTTCCACGGCAACATGATATATCCCCCGACCCGGCCGTCTGCCGTCTAAAGTCTTCTTCCATGCCGCCGACAACCATCGCACCCAAAACACCCTCAACATATCAGCATAGGCCTACACGGCGTCGCAAGAGAGGTGGTACTCTTCCATATGTGCTTAAGTTATTGATCTCACCCAGAAAATAGATCGTAATTTGTTTACTGTACTTTCCTTGTCCGTACCAAATCATAGTGGCTAGTTGAAAGCAAACATTGGTTGCGAAGTAGCTTTGTCCGGTTTGCACCATCAGATCCGCCATGTCACGGGCACTATACTCGTAAAGCTTATGGTTTCCCCCCTTTATATTCACTACCATCATCGTAGGTGCTTCGTGTCGTGCTAGCACTGCTCCTCAAGACCTCAACCCAAAGCTTACGTGTTGAAATACGAATCTGATATGATGCTCATATCACTAAAACAGAGAACGTTTAATTGGTCACCTAATGTTCCTATATTCGTTTCGAAAAGCATGTGCGCCACCCATTGGGCCAGCTAGTTCCACTTTCCTGATTTTTCTCTTGATGCTTAGGGTTTTCCCCTTTTATCTACTCTACTATGATCTGCATAGGTGCTTTCTGTCATACTAGCATTACTCCACCCTTCAAGCTAAACAACACAACACTCAGAATTCAAAAGATTAGTTGTTCAAATATGATTGTGATATGATACTGATATTAGTTAACCGACACATTTGGTTGGTTAGCTAAAGGTCCCACTTGAGTTTCCAAATGCATGTCGCGACATATAGAGAGACAGCATAATTGCATTTCTTTGTCACTTGTTGACCGTACTTTCTTGTCCATACCAAATCTTAGTTGTTATTTCAAAGCAAACATCGGTTGCTAACTACCCTTTGCGCGGTTTGCAGCTTCAGATCTGCCATCCCACTGCCACGTTCAACACTATACTCATCATGCTTATGTTTTCCCCATTTTATGATGACCACAATCAGCCTACGTGGTTCGTGTCATAATAGCACCGCTCCACCCATCGAGCTAAACAAGCTTAGTTGTACCAATTCATATCTGATATTATTGCTGATATTAGTAAAACTGAGAGATGTTTAATTGGTTAGCTAAATGTTCCTACTTTAGTTTCAAAATGCATGTGAGCCACATATGGAGAGACCGGAAAGAATAGTATTTCTCTATGCGCTCTGGTTCGTCATGGGTGGCCAACCTGCATTGTATTGAAAGACTTGTAATATCTTCAATCTGCTTGCTCTTCTGCTCTTCTTTAAGATGATACTCTTCTCTTGTGGTCGACTATCAGGTCGAGTTGTTCTCCCTTAGTATATTTTGAATCTGTCAGGTCAGGTCGACTTGTTCTTCTTTACTATATGTTGAAGCTATCATCTGCGAAGTGTCATCACTTCTGGAGCTCTCATATTTTGAGTAGTAGGCCACATTATATTAATGCACACAACAAATTATAGCATGCATGTCATCTCTTAAAAGAATTGCAGAGATAACACAAAGGGGTTTACAGGGAGGCAGTATTGGATTAGAATCACTTCTGCATTACAAAGAGAATCTCCCCTGTTTTTATGTTTTCATGCATGT
>NC_041389.1:195456523-195529310 GCF_002162155.2 Triticum dicoccoides | reverse complement strand
AGATATTGAACATTATCAAAATTAATATGAGAATGGGCGCACGAGAGGAATATCGCAGAACAATCCGCTGGCTAACAAACTTGGCATGGTGGAGGATGGCCTATCTTATTCACCCATCAAGGGGCTTGCTCTAACTTTGCAAAGTTGTATTGGTCGCACATATTTTGCATCTGACCTCTTGCATTACTTGTACTTTGTTACACCATCTGCTTAGTTTAAGCATCATATATGAGTATATGCCATACCTATCCATTTTCTGTACCTATTCCATGTGTCGTCACACTATGTTTTTCCAGTCAAATGTTGTTCTTTCGTAATAGATGTCCAAAAGGAAGAGGGTGAGTGCAGATCCTCAAGGAGTACAAACTAGGTATTTGGAAAAGGTAGTCATACATGTTAAATCAGATAGATCAGCAGCCACAAAAAACACAGGCCCAACTGTACCACACTTTACCCCTACTCCAGTGGCCAAACCCCTATTAGAACTGTTGGGAGCCCAGCGTCAGGTATTGTCTATGATATCAATTCAAAATTCGAACTCCTAAATTTCTGCTTGTGCCTTACCTTCTCTCTTGTATGAAAACTAATTTCAGATGAATGTCCTTGCTCAAAGGATCATATGATCTCAAAACAATAATGGGCTCTGCATTGCTCTTGTCAGTACCTCTCTCCCTTTTGCCTTGTAACGCTGTACTTAATTAATTGCTATTTGACTATGTATCATCAGTCTGCACCTGAGCTTCATTATCCTCTGTTTTTTCCAATATTATTTGATCTATATTTACTCTTTGCAAAATGTAGAATAATGGCAACGCTTATAAAGAATTTTCTTTGGGGAATTTATTGAATTATCCTTCCATCAACATGGAGAAGGGCTTTGTCCAACCCGTGTTAACATGTAATGTAAGTTCATCCTTCTCAACCCTTCAAACTTTGTTCTAGTATAGATTTGGATAGGCATCATTTCCTCCACTGCTGTTTGCTTTGCCGTTTACATCTGATTGGATGTTTGCAACAACTACCAGTTTCAAATTGTAGTTGTAAAAACATGTTCCTTATGCAGAACAGATCCATTTATTTGCTTATATAATTGTGAAACCTGTTATGTGTCTCCTTGTTTCGCTTTCAGAGTTGTATCTCTTTCGCCAGGTAGAACTTTAGGGAAGATAGTGAGCCAAACCATCTTGAGGACAACGAGATGACCCCAAGGTCCTGTCTTGATGAAGACAGTGAGTTGAAGCTACTCACCAGCAGGTGTGAGACAACCTCTGTGCAGTCGCTGCCTCAATCAGTTCGACTTCTTCAGTCTCAACTTAAAGCGGAAAGGCTTGCTTCAGCTCAGCTCCGACTTGAAGTCAAAGATGCAATGAAGATGTCAGAGGACTGCCGTGCGCACCATCATGCCATAAATCTAGTGTTGATGCATCTATCATTGACACAACTGAGGTCTACTCAGCTTCTTCGGCTGTTTGGGGGGCCCGACCTGGCCTGGCCTAGTGCCTTCTGAAGTGCTCTCAGTTTTGTATATTCTTTTGTCGGCGTGTTTATTTGCACTGGTGGCGAACTTTGATGCCCAGTGGATGTATGTGATAGCCGTGATAGCCTAGCGTAAGTTGCTTGCTTATTTATTTCCTTGTTGTCTTGTTTATTTGTTTGCTTGTAGTCATTGCAGTTCTTTTTCCGCGGTTTGCTAGTGGCTGCAATAACCTATTTTTTAAAACTAGGCCACAATAACCATGGGCTGATATTTACTATAGTGATAGTGGGCCTCCTACGGGCCGTAGAAACAGTGTGCCTTCTACGGGCCGTAGAAACAATGGGCCTTCTACGGGCTGTATAAACAATGGGCCTTCTACGGGCCGTATCATCAATGGGCCTTATACGGCTAGTATGATCGATTGGCCAAAATGGGCCAATAACAGGCCGCATTATGGCCGTAAACGGGCTAGAGTTGGAATCGTCCATTCATGGGCCGACCATAATGGGCCATCGTTAATAGGCCGTATTTGAAGACGCTATGAAAACGGCCCAACGTATTAACGGACCACAAACGAGCCGACTGTAACCACAGACTGAATTTGGCCCACAAGCAGAAAATGACAGTAACGGGCCGTAAGTAAACGAATGCGGGAAATGAGCCCAAGAATAAATGGGCTCTTAGAAGGCCGAAAGATAACATGGGCTGGAAACGGCCCAACGGAATAACAGGCCGTTAATGGGTATAAAGTGATGCACTGTTCATTACGGGCCAGTTTCACCACGGGCCGTTAATGGGTGTAAAGTGATTGAGGGAGTCCTGGACTAGGGGGTGTCCGGATAGCCGGACTATCATCATCGGCCGGACTCCAAGACTATGAAGATACAAGATTGAAGACTTCGTAGTTTATATGAGGCCACACTGTTAAGTGCTTTTTCAGATTATTCAAACTGCTTAGATGCCTTGGCAACTTAAATATAGCGGTGGTACACTCCCTTTCAACTAGGGATGTCAACTGGGTCCCGTTTAGTCCCGATTAAAGTCCACTAGTGGTATGATAGTTCAAAAGAGTTTTTATTTTTTGAGGAAAATGAACTAGGAGGGGGGGGGGGTAGCAAAAACTAACTAGATGGGACTAGCGGATGTTGTTTATTTGCCACTTACATCCCTAGTTTCATCTTACCATTTTAATTTCTTTTCGGCTGATGCTGCTTCGAACCATTTAAATATAGTTTGCCATGCTCGGCAACAATTCGTCCGTCGTTTACCATGTAAGCTTACTGCCTGGATCATACGATAACTATCTCTTACTTATGTCCAACGGAAACCTTTCAGGATGCCGTTCACACTAGGACATAATGTACAACCCCAGAATCTATTTGTGGAAGCAGTGCGCCATCCATGTTACCGGATGGTAGCAGTTCAGAGGCAACACCGCCGGAGAGCAGTCTGAGCATAGATATTATAGTGCTTGAGGCTCTACTAGAGGCAGAAAGAGATGGTGTGGCTGCCATGAATGAGGTAATCTTTATCTTGAGGCTGGAAATTACAGAATTAGTGACACGCATTATGCAAGCAACCCAAGAATTGGAGGAAGTAAGAATGTTGCATTTGAAGATGGAGAAGGTCCTGCTGTTTCCGCTATCTGAAGCCCAAGGTAATCACGGTTGTTCTTTAGATACCAATTGAAATTGTCATTAGATTATTGTACTTGCATGTTGTGTCATGTCTCTGAATGGATTATGTTGCAAGACCCCCTATGTTGTCCATGTGTTCTAATGATCCGAATTTTTTAGGCGAGGTAATCCTCAGTACTTGTATGATTGACATAAGGTGAACTGTTTTTCGTGTGAGCATATTGTATTGGATGAAATAACTGTTTGACTCAGAGTGTATCCAACCTACTGAATTCGAAGATCACGACATTTCTAAATCATAATCATATATAAAGGTGGAATAAATCTTTGTTGTGGTTTTGAACAAATAAATAACAAAACGTAGAATTATCTGTGGATATACATAATCGAATACAATTTGGATTTGAATTTAGTTTGCCAGGGCCCAGGGCAAACGTGAATGCTAATTCTCCCAAGTTTTGAATGAAGCGGCTAAACACCCACTATAATTTGTGGGTTGCTCGAAGCAAGTGTTTGCGAGATTGAAATTACTGTCTACCCCTAACACTTGACATCCTTATCGACCGGATTTACACTGCTGTCGATAGGGGTAGACTAGTAACTTCAATCAGACGTGACACGACGGCCTCTGAGCCCATTCAGACACGGTGGGCGCCAAACGTGGGCGGCAAAACACATTTGATTCAAGCTCGTCCGAAAGACATGTGTCTCTTCCTCCATTTCCCCATTCATACACGGTGGGCAGCAAAACAAACTCTCCTCATCCAAAATCGATGTAGGCAAATATTTTAAATAGGGGCAGGTGTGTAACTTCCATCAGACGTGACACAATCGCCCTACCTATCAGCCCCGTTCATACACCGTGGGCGCCAACAGTGGGCGGCAAAACACACTCTCCTCGCCCAAAATAGTTACCGGCAAATATTTGGGAGATGCGAGATTACCGTCCTATCCCCAACAGACGCGATGCCCGAAATTTTAAACGGGGGATAAGTTAGTAACTTTCCCACATTTCAGAGAAGCGCGTCCCAAAGTTTGAGATCCCCCCTCCCCTCCATTTCCCCATTCATACACCGTCGGCGGCACGACAACCTCCGCACTGTGGCCAACCTCCTCCGTTTGCCACCCCATCCTCCACCTTGCCGGAGCCGCTACCCCTACCCCGTCGTCCACTGCAAGAGATGGACGTCTCTCATCCACGGCGCTGGACCAGGATCCTTTCATCGCCTCCTATCGCTTCATCGGCGCTGTCGTCCACCTTTCCGTTGCCGCTCCTATGACCGTTTCTTCCACGGCAACATGATATATCCCCCGACCCGGCCGTCTGCCGTCTAAAGTCTTCTTCCATGCCGCCGACAACCATCGCACCCAAAACACCCTCAACATATCAGCATAGGCCTACACGGCGTCGCAAGAGAGGTGGTACTCTTCCATATGTGCTTAAGTTATTGATCTCACCCAGAAAATAGATCGTAATTTGTTTACTGTACTTTCCTTGTCCGTACCAAATCATAGTGGCTAGTTGAAAGCAAACATTGGTTGCGAAGTAGCTTTGTCCGGTTTGCACCATCAGATCCGCCATGTCACGGGCACTATACTCGTAAAGCTTATGGTTTCCCCCCTTTATATTCACTACCATCATCGTAGGTGCTTCGTGTCGTGCTAGCACTGCTCCTCAAGACCTCAACCCAAAGCTTACGTGTTGAAATACGAATCTGATATGATGCTCATATCACTAAAACAGAGAACGTTTAATTGGTCACCTAATGTTCCTATATTCGTTTCGAAAAGCATGTGCGCCACCCATTGGGCCAGCTAGTTCCACTTTCCTGATTTTTCTCTTGATGCTTAGGGTTTTCCCCTTTTATCTACTCTACTATGATCTGCATAGGTGCTTTCTGTCATACTAGCATTACTCCACCCTTCAAGCTAAACAACACAACACTCAGAATTCAAAAGATTAGTTGTTCAAATATGATTGTGATATGATACTGATATTAGTTAACCGACACATTTGGTTGGTTAGCTAAAGGTCCCACTTGAGTTTCCAAATGCATGTCGCGACATATAGAGAGACAGCATAATTGCATTTCTTTGTCACTTGTTGACCGTACTTTCTTGTCCATACCAAATCTTAGTTGTTATTTCAAAGCAAACATCGGTTGCTAACTACCCTTTGCGCGGTTTGCAGCTTCAGATCTGCCATCCCACTGCCACGTTCAACACTATACTCATCATGCTTATGTTTTCCCCATTTTATGATGACCACAATCAGCCTACGTGGTTCGTGTCATAATAGCACCGCTCCACCCATCGAGCTAAACAAGCTTAGTTGTACCAATTCATATCTGATATTATTGCTGATATTAGTAAAACTGAGAGATGTTTAATTGGTTAGCTAAATGTTCCTACTTTAGTTTCAAAATGCATGTGAGCCACATATGGAGAGACCGGAAAGAATAGTATTTCTCTATGCGCTCTGGTTCGTCATGGGTGGCCAACCTGCATTGTATTGAAAGACTTGTAATATCTTCAATCTGCTTGCTCTTCTGCTCTTCTTTAAGATGATACTCTTCTCTTGTGGTCGACTATCAGGTCGAGTTGTTCTCCCTTAGTATATTTTGAATCTGTCAGGTCAGGTCGACTTGTTCTTCTTTACTATATGTTGAAGCTATCATCTGCGAAGTGTCATCACTTCTGGAGCTCTCATATTTTGAGTAGTAGGCCACATTATATTAATGCACACAACAAATTATAGCATGCATGTCATCTCTTAAAAGAATTGCAGAGATAACACAAAGGGGTTTACAGGGAGGCAGTATTGGATTAGAATCACTTCTGCATTACAAAGAGAATCTCCCCTGTTTTTATGTTTTCATGCATGTAAGATATTGAACATTATCAAAATTAATATGAGAATGGGCGCACGAGAGGAATATCGCAGAACAATCCGCTGGCTAACAAACTTGGCATGGTGGAGGATGGCCTATCTTATTCACCCATCAAGGGGCTTGCTCTAACTTTGCAAAGTTGTATTGGTCGCACATATTTTGCATCTGACCTCTTGCATTACTTGTACTTTGTTACACCATCTGCTTAGTTTAAGCATCATATATGAGTATATGCCATACCTATCCATTTTCTGTACCTATTCCATGTGTCGTCACACTATGTTTTTCCAGTCAAATGTTGTTCTTTCGTAATAGATGTCCAAAAGGAAGAGGGTGAGTGCAGATCCTCAAGGAGTACAAACTAGGTATTTGGAAAAGGTAGTCATACATGTTAAATCAGATAGATCAGCAGCCACAAAAAACACAGGCCCAACTGTACCACACTTTACCCCTACTCCAGTGGCCAAACCCCTATTAGAACTGTTGGGAGCCCAGCGTCAGGTATTGTCTATGATATCAATTCAAAATTCGAACTCCTAAATTTCTGCTTGTGCCTTACCTTCTCTCTTGTATGAAAACTAATTTCAGATGAATGTCCTTGCTCAAAGGATCATATGATCTCAAAACAATAATGGGCTCTGCATTGCTCTTGTCAGTACCTCTCTCCCTTTTGCCTTGTAACGCTGTACTTAATTAATTGCTATTTGACTATGTATCATCAGTCTGCACCTGAGCTTCATTATCCTCTGTTTTTTCCAATATTATTTGATCTATATTTACTCTTTGCAAAATGTAGAATAATGGCAACGCTTATAAAGAATTTTCTTTGGGGAATTTATTGAATTATCCTTCCATCAACATGGAGAAGGGCTTTGTCCAACCCGTGTTAACATGTAATGTAAGTTCATCCTTCTCAACCCTTCAAACTTTGTTCTAGTATAGATTTGGATAGGCATCATTTCCTCCACTGCTGTTTGCTTTGCCGTTTACATCTGATTGGATGTTTGCAACAACTACCAGTTTCAAATTGTAGTTGTAAAAACATGTTCCTTATGCAGAACAGATCCATTTATTTGCTTATATAATTGTGAAACCTGTTATGTGTCTCCTTGTTTCGCTTTCAGAGTTGTATCTCTTTCGCCAGGTAGAACTTTAGGGAAGATAGTGAGCCAAACCATCTTGAGGACAACGAGATGACCCCAAGGTCCTGTCTTGATGAAGACAGTGAGTTGAAGCTACTCACCAGCAGGTGTGAGACAACCTCTGTGCAGTCGCTGCCTCAATCAGTTCGACTTCTTCAGTCTCAACTTAAAGCGGAAAGGCTTGCTTCAGCTCAGCTCCGACTTGAAGTCAAAGATGCAATGAAGATGTCAGAGGACTGCCGTGCGCACCATCATGCCATAAATCTAGTGTTGATGCATCTATCATTGACACAACTGAGGTCTACTCAGCTTCTTCGGCTGTTTGGGGGGCCCGACCTGGCCTGGCCTAGTGCCTTCTGAAGTGCTCTCAGTTTTGTATATTCTTTTGTCGGCGTGTTTATTTGCACTGGTGGCGAACTTTGATGCCCAGTGGATGTATGTGATAGCCGTGATAGCCTAGCGTAAGTTGCTTGCTTATTTATTTCCTTGTTGTCTTGTTTATTTGTTTGCTTGTAGTCATTGCAGTTCTTTTTCCGCGGTTTGCTAGTGGCTGCAATAACCTATTTTTTAAAACTAGGCCACAATAACCATGGGCTGATATTTACTGTAGTGATAGTGGGCCTCCTACGGGCCGTAGAAACAGTGTGCCTTCTACGGGCCGTAGAAACAATGGGCCTTCTACGGGCTGTATAAACAATGGGCCTTCTACGGGCCGTATCATCAATGGGCCTTATACGGCTAGTATGATCGATTGGCCAAAATGGGCCAATAACAGGCCGCATTATGGCCGTAAACGGGCTAGAGTTGGAATCGTCCATTCATGGGCCGACCATAATGGGCCATCGTTAATAGGCCGTATTTGAAGACGCTATGAAAACGGCCCAACGTATTAACGGACCACAAACGAGCCGACTGTAACCACAGACTGAATTTGGCCCACAAGCAGAAAATGACAGTAACGGGCCATAAGTAAACGAATGCGGGAAATGAGCCCAAGAATAAATGGGCTCTTAGAAGGCCGAAAGATAACATGGGCTGGAAACGGCCCAACGGAATAACAGGCCGTTAATGGGTATAAAGTGATGCACTGTTCATTACGAGCCAGTTTCACCACGGGCCGTTAATGGGTGTAAAGTGATTGAGGGAGTCCTGGACTAGGGGGTGTCCGGATAGCCGGACTATCATCATCGGCCGGACTCCAAGACTATGAAGATACAAGATTGAAGACTTCGTCCCGTGTCCGGATGGGACTTTCCTTGGCGTGGAAGGCAAGCTTGGCGATACGGATATGTAGATCTCCTACCATTGTAACCGACTCTGTGTAACCCTAGCCCTCTCCGGTGTCTATATAAACCGGAGGGTTTTAGTCCGTAGGACGAACAACCATTACAACAATCATACCATAGGCTAGCTTCTAGGGTTTAGCCTCCTTGATCTCGTGGTAGATCCACTCTTGTACTACCCATATCATCAATATCAATCAAGCAGGAGTAGGGTTTTACCTCCATCGAGAGGGCCCGAACCTGGGTAAAAACATCGTGTCCCTTGTCTCCTGTTACCATCCGCCTAGACGCACAGTTCGGGACCCCCTACCCGAGATCCGCCGGTTTTGACACCGACATTGGTGCTTTCATTGAGAGTTCCTCTGTGTCATCACCGATAGGCTTGATGGCTTCTTCAATCAACAACAATGCAGTCCAGGGTGAGAATTTTCTCCCCGGACAGATCTTCGTATTCGGCGGCTTTGCACTGCGGGCCAATTCACTTGGCCATCTGGAGCAGATCGAAAGCTACGCCCCTGGCCATCAGGTCAGATTTGGAAGCTTAAACTTCACGGCTGACATCCGCGGAGACTTGATCTTCGATGGGTTCGAGCCACAGCCGAGCGTGCCGCACTGTCACGATGGGTATGATCTAGCTTTGCCGCCGGACAGTACCTTGGAGGCCGCACACGAATCCGCTCCGGCCCATGGTTCGGAGTCGACCGCACAGATCGAGGACAGGTGGCTGGACACCGCCTCGGGAGCTGCAACTTCTATGGCGATGGAGCTGAATACCGACCTTGTCCTTTGCAAAGCTCGTGACTCCGAGGTGCCGGACTCCTTGCCGGACTCCGAACCTCCTGCGCCCCTGCCAATCGAATCCGATTGGGCGCCGATCATGGAGTTCACCGCTGCAGACATCTTTCAGCACTCATCCTTTGGCGACATCCTGAATTCGCTAAAGTATCTCTCGCTATCAGGAGAGCCCTGGCCGGACAGCGGTCAGGATGGCTGGGATGCGGACGACGAAGAAATTCAAAGCCCACCCACCACCCACTTTGTAGCCACTGTCGACGATCTAACCGACATGCTAGACTATGACTCCGAAGACATCGACGGTATGGACAACGATGCCGGAGACGATCAAGAACCAGCGCCTACAGGGCACTGGAAGACCACCTCGTCATATGACATATACATGGTGGACACCCCAAAGGATGGGGAGAACAAAGAAGCAGCGGAGGCAAATTCCTCTAAGAAACAGCCCAAGCGCCGACGTCAGCGGCGCCGCTCTAAATCCCGCCGCAGCAAGAATGGAGATTCCGGCACCGGAGATAATAACACCCCAGAGAGTGACGAAGACAACCCCCTCCAGCAAGATTCAACACAGGAGGACGGAGAAGCCAACCCCCAAGAGAGAGCGGCAGACGAGGAGGATGAAAATTACATGCCTCCCTCCGGAGACGAGGCAAGCCTCAACGACGACGAATTCGTCGTGCCCGAGGATCCCGTCGAACAAGAGCATTTTAAACGCAGGCTAATGGCCACGGCGAACAGCCTAAAGAAAAAGCAGCAACAACTTCGAGCTGATCAAGACCTGCTGGCCGACAGATGGACCGAGGTCCTCACGGCCGAAGAGTATGAACTCGAACGCCCCTCCAAAAGCTACCCAAAACGCAAGTTGCTCCCCCAACTAGAGGAGGAAGCATGCAAACCTTCATCACCAGCGCACAATATGGCAGACCGACCACCTCGTGGCCGCGACAGAGAGGCATCTAGGCCCTCCGCCAGAACCGTACCCCGGCACCGCTCGAAAAGCGCGAAGCCACAGGGTAATGCGCCGGACTTGCGGGATATATTGGAGGATAATGCAAGACAATCAAGATCTATCTACGGATCACGTGGGCGCCCCATGACCCACGACGACTATCGTCGCGCCGGATACAGCAACTTCGGCCGGGCCGAACACAGCAGACAAAGCTCTCTTGAGCTACGTCGTGATATTGCTCAATATAGAGGCGCCACACACCCACTATGCTTCACAGATGAAGTAATGGATCATCAAATCCCTGAAGGGTTTAAACCCGTGAACATTGAACTCTACGATGGCACAACAGACCCCGCGGTTTGGATCGAAGATTATCTCCTTCATATCCATATGGCCCGCGGTGACGATCTCCACGCCATCAAGTATCTCCCACTCAAGCTTAAAGGACCAGCTCGGCATTGGCTTAACAGCCTGCCAGCATAGTCAATTGGGTGTTGGGAGGACCTGGAAGCCGCATTTCTCGACAACTTCCAGGGCACATATGTGCGACCACCAGACGCCGATGACCTAAGCCATATAATTCAGCAGCCAGACGAATCGGCCAGACTGTTCTGGACACGGTTCTTAACAAAGAAAAATCAAATCGTCGACTGTCCTGATGCAGAGGCCCTCGCAGCCTTCAAACATAACATCCGCGACGAGTGGCTGGCCCGGCACCTAGGACAGGAAAAGCAGAAATCCATGGCAGCCCTCACATCACTCATGACCCGCTTCTGTGCGGGGGAGGACAGCTGGCTAGCCTGCAGTAACAATCTCAGCAAAAATTCTGGCAGTCCAGACGACAAGGACCTCAATGGCAGGTCACGTCGCAACAAAAACAAACGCCGCGTTAACGGCGATAACACTGAGGATACGGCAGTCAATGCCAGATTCAGAGGCTCTAAACCCGGTCAGTGGAAAAAGCCATTCAAAAGAACTACTCCGGGTCCGTCCAATTTGGACCGAATACTCGACCGCTCTTGTCGGATACATGGCACCCCCGAAAAGCCAGCTAACCACACCAACAGGGATTGTTGGGTATTCAAGCAGGCAGGCAAGTTAATTGCCGAAAACAATGACAAGGGGCTGCATAGCGATGACGAGGAGGAGACCCGGCCGCCAAACAGTAGAGGACAGAAGGGTTTCCCCCTACAAGTGCGGACGGTAAACATGATATACGCAACCCACATACCCAAGAGGGAGCAGAAGCGTGCACTTAGGGACGTATACGCGATGGAGCCAGTCACCCCGAAGTTCAATCCATGGTCCTCTTGCCCGATCACTTTCGATCGAAGGGACCACCCCACCAGTATCCGCCATGGCGGATTCGCCGCATTGGTTTTAGACCCAATCGTCGATGGATTTCACCTCACTAGAGTCCTGATGGACGGCGGCAGCAGCCTGAACCTGCTTTATCAGGATACAGTGCGCAAGATGGGTATAGACCCCTCAAGGATTAAACCTACAAAGATGACCTTCAAAGGCGTCATACCAGGTGTTGAGGCCAATTGTACAAGCTCAGTCACACTGGAAGTGGTCTTCGGATCCCCTGATAATTTCTGAAGCGAGGAGTTAATATTCGACATAGTCCCGTTCCGCAGTGGCTATCACGCTCTGCTCGGACGAACCGCGTTTGCAAAGTTCAACGCGGTGCCGCATTATGCATACCTTAAGCTCAAGATGCCAGGTCCTCGTGGAGTCATAACGGTCAACGGAAACACAGAACGCTCCCTCCGAACGGAGGAACACACAGCGGCTCTCACGGCAGAAGTACAGAGCAGCCTCTTAAGGCAATTTTCCAGTCCGGCCGTTAAACGACCGGACATGGCTAAACGCTCCCGGAGTAACATACATCAAGAGCACCTGGCACGTTCCGAGCACGTGTAGCAATGCGGCCCCTACCCCAGCCCTTGCATGATTGCAAGACGAGCCCTTCGCGTACATCATTATGCTCTGGAGATACCATGGGCACAGGGGGAGGGGCACGACCACGACAGGCCCAGAGTGCGGCTCAACCACACCAGGGGCTCCCAAGTGTGTCACCTTTTTTTCCCTTTTGTTTCGCAGGACTCCGTTCACCAGAGGCCCTGTCCGGCAGTAGATCTGCCGAACTCACGATGCAACAGCCAGGGAGGGACAATGGCTACGACGAACACTCAAGTGGTCTTCATTATGAGCATTAAATCTATTTAATACACCATTCCGCAGCCTACCCCTGGAGGGGGACATGTCTAATAGTCCAAACCCTTTCTTACCGCACTATTTGTATCGTTCTGCACTCATAGCAGAATTCCTTGAATAAACAATGCATCACCTTTTGCTTATAATTGCATTCCTTTTTTTACATATATGTTCATTTATGACATCTTGCATCCATACACTTTGGTACGACCAAATACACCAGGGGCTTATGTTCCCCGCATTATGGTGTGATAAGTCCGAACACTTTCACAAGTGCGGCACCCCGAACTTATAGCATTATATGCATCGGCTCCGAATCATGTCTTGGGTCAATAGTTGGGTTTGCCCGGGTCCCATGTTTTGGTACCTTACATTCCGTTCTATCAGCTAAGGTAGCACTGGGAGAACCACTGCGGTTGCGCCCTGGTTGAGCTGGGCGAGCGCCTCAGTGGAGAAAGCTAAAACTGACCGTCATGATAAGGCGAGAGCTGATCGCTGTTCAAGAGGTCTTTTCGAGTACCTAAAGACTTATGCCGCTTAGAGCGAGGAACCGGCTTCGTCCGGCCCAGGCGTGGATAGCGCCCCGAACTCGGTCTTCCGAACACTAGGGGCTTCGCCGAAATTTAAAATTATAGAATTCTATGGCTAAGTGAGAGTGTTCAAGCGTTATAGGTCCGGTTGCCTGGTTCGTTGTGTTGAGCGCCTCCCTAGATGGAACCAAAAAATGGGAACAAGAGCGCTCAAGTTTATCCCGAACACCCCAGCACTCGTGGCATGGGGCTGAAGCCGACGACTTGCCATCTCTCAGATTTGATAAACGGCCGCACAGAAGGTAATATTTTAAATTAATAAGCGTTTCTTAGTGCATATGAACAAAATTTTCAGCGCACAGGATAACACATTACGAGTCTACTCAAAAATTACATCTTTGGGGCACTCATCCGCAATCTTGCGGGCACCCTTCAGGACACTCTTATAGTACATTTCGGGCGTACGATACTCCTTGCCCGCCGGCGGCGCGTCCGTTAGAAGCCTCTCAGCATCCAGCCTGCCCCAGTGCACCTTTGCGCGGGCAAGGGCCCGACGGGCACCTTCAATGCAGGCGGAGCGCTTGATGACTTCCACCCAGGGGCACGCATCCACCAGCCGCCGCACGAGGCCGAAGTAGCTCCCAGGCATGGCCTCTTCAGGCCACACTATGAGGCCCTTCATGGCCTGCTCGGCTACCTTGTGGAGCTCGACCAGCTGCTTCAGCTGGTCGCTAAGGGGCATCGGATGTCCGGCCTCAGCATATTAAGACCAGAAGACCTTCTCCGTCAAGCTCCCCTCCTCGGCCCGGTAGAATGCGGCGGCATCGGACACGCTGCGAGGCAGATCTGTAAACGCTCCTGGAGAGCTCCGAATCCGGGTAAGTAACAGGTAATTCACATTCACATGCTTGCTTTGCATGAAAAATGCCTTACCCGCCGCTATTTTCTTCACCGCCTCAATCTCCTGAAGGGCCTTATGGGCCTCGGCCTTAGCGGCTTTGGCACTCTCAAGAGCCGAGGCAAGCTCGGACTTTCGAGTCTTCTAGTCGTGCTCCAAACTCTCATGCTTTTCCATGAGAGCCTGGAGCTCTTGCCGCACCTCCGCCACCCGCGCCTCCTGCTTCTCTCGCTCCGCTCATTCCGCGGCCGCATTACGTTCGGCCGCGGACACGGCCTCCTTCAGGGCTGCCACCTCGTTTGTGGCCCTTGCAGTGCCCACGTTATCCTTGTTATTTCTATGGCAACCAAAATCCTTTTCTATAAGGTACAAATTTAATACGGTGTTACTCACCTTCTTTGTCCTCGAGCTGCTTCTTGGCAAGGCCGAGCTCGTTCTCGGACCGCTCGAGGTCCTGCTTCAAAGCACCGACCTCCGCAGTCAATGCGGCAGAGGTCAGCAGCGTAGCCTACAATCCCATATTGACATAATTTTTAGAACTCCTGCGTATATCTTTTTAGATCCTCAGTCTGGCTTTTCTTTCCAAACACCGAACCGAGCATCAGGGGCTACTGTCTCTGTGGTATTACATTACATATTTAAAAAAAACTCCTTACCTCAAAGCCTGTTAGAAGGCTGCTGTAGGCTTCGGTCAGCCCGCTCTTGGCGACCTGAACCTTCTGAATCACCGCACTCATGATAGTGCGGTGTTCTTCCTCGATGGAAGTGCTGTTGAGCGCCTCCAACAAGTTATCCGGTGCCTCCGGTTGGACGGAGGCCGCCGGTGTCACGGTTTTGCCCTTCTTACGAAGGGGCCGCCTGCCGGACTCCGGAACCACTGCGGGTTCCGGCACAGAGTCCGGCACGAAGTCCGGGAGGTTGCCCTGTGGCACCTCCGGAGCCTCCCCCTCCTGGCGGGTCCCCTCCTGGGATCCCACCTCGGCGTCCTCAGCATCACGAGGGGTGGAGGCGGTCGGAATGGAATCCACATCCGACGGAGCCAAGGACCCACTCGAAGAAGCGGGAAAATCGTCCTCGGCCGGACTACAGGTTGTATGCGGCATTAGAAGGACACTATGTGGCACAAAAGAGAAATTATAAATCATTTAGGAATCTGGATACTTACGATCTTGCCGGGGGCTTGGCCCTTGAGGGCCACCCCTCGTCGCCGTCGCCGGCGTTGGCAGAGCTGTCCGGAGGAAGGGTCCTTCCCCTCTTAGACCCTTCGGCCTCCCTCGTTGGGGAAGCCTTCCTCTTCCGCTCTCCCCCTCCTGGGGAGAGTCCTCTTTCTCCTCCTCGTCTTCGGGGGAGGAGTCCGCCTCGGAGCCATCAGACGATGAGTCCGATACCACCTAGCGCCGGTAACTCCTTCGGGTTCCCGTGGCCTTCTTCTTGGCCTTCTTCTCCGGCACCACGTAAAGGGCCGGAACCAGCAGCCCCCGTCAAACGGGTGTCCGCTGGATCTTCGGGAAGGGGAGCCGGATAGTCGACCTGTCCGGACGTCCTCTGCCAGTCCTGTTAAAGGCATTGGGAGTTTTAGATCCCACATAGAGTCAAACTATGAAAGAAATAGGTGTCCCGTAAAGGATAACAAAGCTTACCTCGCCGGCCGGGCGCTTGGTGCTGAATCTGCGATCTTCAGTTGTGGACGCGGGGGTTTCTCCGCCCTTGAACAGCACCCTCCAGGCAGCTTTGTACGTCATGTCGAAGAGCCCGCTCAGGGTCCGGTGCTGTGCCGGATCGAACTCCCACAAATTGAAGGCCCGCTGCTGGCAGGGGAGAATCCGGCGGACGAGCATGACCTGGATCACGTTGACAAGCGTAAGCTTCTTGTTCACCAGGGTCTGGAGACACGATTGGAGTCCTGTCAGCTCCTCCGAACTACCCCATAGCAAGCCCTTCTCTTTCCAGGAGGTGAGCTGCATGGGGATACCAGATCTGAACTCGGGGGCCGCTGCCCATTTAGGGTCCCGCGGCTCGGTGATGTAGAACCACCCCGATTGCCACCCTTTGATGGACTCCACGAAGGCACCCTCGAGCCACATGATGTTGGGCATTTTGCCCACCATGGCGCCTCCGCACTCCGCTTGGACGCCCTTCACCACCTTCGGCTTGACATTGAAGGTTTTTAGCCACAAGCCGAAGTGGGGCTGGATGCAGAGGAAGGCCTCGCACACCACGATAAACGCCGAGATGTTGAGGATGAAGTTTGGCGCAAGATCATGGAAGTCCAGGCCGTAGTAGTACATGATCCCCCGGACGAAGGGATGAAGTGGGAAGCCCAGTCCGCGGAGGAAGTGGGGAAGGAATACGACCCTCTCATGAGGCCTGGGGGTGGGGATGAGCTGCCCCTTGTCGGGCAGCCGATGCGCGATGTCGCTGGAGAGGTATCCGGCGCCGCGCAGCTTCTCGATGTGCCCCTCCGTAACGGAGGAGGCCATCCACTTGCCTCCCACTCCGGACATGGCTGGAGAAGGTTGAGACGAGATGTGCGGACTTGGGTGCTGGAGCTCGAGTGCGCGGAGATGGATAAGCAAAGGAGGAAGAAGGCGTAGGTAAAAAAGGTGGATCCTTATCCCCTATGGGTGGACGAAGACTATGCGTCCCCACCGGCCTGGTAAAACTCGCTTCTCTCCCAAGCGCCACCATCAATGGCGCCGTTGGGTTACCCACGTCCGTATTGATGGGAATCCCGGAATAAGGGGAACACGATCTCTGCTTCGACAAGACGTGCCAAGGAAACCGCTTCGCTAAACGCGCTGAGGTGGTATAATAAAAAAGATTCAAGCAAAGGCTTGGTGGTGGTATGGCGTCATGCCACAAAATACGTCAGCAGATTGAACTTGTGTACATATTATTCTCTCTATGGTGGAATGTGGAATTTATTTTTCAGAGCCGGACACTATCCTGGTGTTCACGAATCTTCTATGAATTAATTTGGAGGAGGAACCCGCCTTGCAATGCCGAACAATATGCGCGCCGGACTCATCGTCATTGAAGCTTAGTTCAGGGGCTACTGAGGGAGTCCTGGACTAGGGGGTGTCCGGATAGCCGGACTATCATCATCGGCCGGACTCCAAGACTATGAAGATACAAGATTGAAGACTTCGTCCCGTGTCCAGATGGGACTTTCCTGGCGTGGAAGGCAAGCTTGGCGATACGGATATGTAGATCTCCTACCATTGTAACTGACTCTGTGTAACCCTATCCCTCTCCGGTGTCTATATAAACCGGAGGGTTTTAGTCCGTAGGACGAACAACCATTACAACAATCATACCATAGGCTAGCTTCTAGGGTTTAGCCTCCTTGATCTCGTGGTAGATCCACTCTTGTACTACCCATATCATCAATATCAATCAAGCAGGAGTAGGGTTTTACCTCCATCGAGAGGGCCCGAACCTGGGTAAAAACATCGTGTCCCTTGTCTCCTGTTACCATCCGCCTAGACACACAGTTTGGGACCCCCTACCCGAGATCCGCCGGTTTTGACACCGACAGTGATACACTGTTAATTACGGGCCAGTTTCACCGCGGGCAGTTAATGGGCCAAGAGTTACAAAGGGCCTCATATGGGCCGAAACACGTCATGGGCCATACATGGGCCAGAAGTGAAAACGGGCTGGAATCATATTGGATGGCCTAGATGACGCTACTGGGCTAATTCGGATAGGGCGTAACGGGCCTTGGGTTAGCGGGCTATAAATGGGCTATATGCGAACAGGCCGTTAACAGGCTTTCCATGGGCCGGCCCGCCACCTTTTGAACAAGTCAAACAGGTCGGCCTTTTCACAGGAATGGGCCTCTGTTGGGCCGTGCCACGTGGCGACGTATCATAGGCACCTTCTGTCCAATGATTGGATGACATCTGTTCCAACGATGAGCCGACACGTGTTTCCTCCAGCCAATGATGATTTTACGCGTGGAAAATCCCCATTGGTCGGGGCTGTTAACGGGTTATCGGATCCAAAACCCGACCCGATAGCTTAACAGTGTTTCGTTACGGTGGATGCCACGTGTCGGTCACCCTTGATGAAAGCACTTCTGTGACGCGCGATTTATCGTCATGGAAGCGGACACTTCCGTGATGATAATTTTGGTAATGTCATGGAACACTTCTACGATAGCACATGTATGACTATCTTGATTCTGTCATAAAATCGTCATGGATGTACATGCATGACAAAAAACACGACCTACTGTGACAAACACATATCATCACGGAAGTGTATTTTTTTGTAGTGCATCCCTTGGCATCTGTCGTGCGCCCACCACGATAGTTGGCGCCCATCGTGGGCCAGCTCGAGGTCCCGGCCGGAAGCATGTTCCAGACAGGGCCCCTCTCCGATTCTGACGAGCCCGTCGCTCTAGGAGCCAACATCATCGACGCCCTCCCCGCGTCCTTCGCTGCAGTGCGCATCTTCGATGCGCCCACGGCCGACGAGTACCCCGACGAGGTACTCGACATCTCTGACTCTCTCGTTCCCCTCGGCAACGACTACTATGTCTTGAGCTTGCATTGGTTTTCCTCGAAGAGGAGAGGGTGATGCAGCAAGTGTAGCGTAAGTATTTCTCTCAGTTTTTGAGAACCAAGGTATCAATCCAGTAGGAGGCTCCTCAAAACTCCCACGCACCTACACAAACAAACTGAGAACTCGCAACCAACACAATAAAGGGGTTGTCAATCCCTTCACGGCCACTTGCGAAAGTGAGATCTAATAAAGATAGTATGATAAGATAGATATATTTTTGGTATTTTATAATATAGATGCAAAAAGTAAAGATGCAAATAAAAGTAGATTGATAGCAAATATGATAAGAGATAGACCCGGGGGCCATAGGTTTCACTAGAGGCTTCTTTCTTGGAAAGTGCTCCATGCCTTTCTTCAATAATCGCACCAATCGTTCTAAGGAAAGGTCTACCAAGAATAATAGGGCAAGAAAGATTGCAATCTATATCAAGAACAATAAAATCTATGGGCACCAAATTTCCAACAATAAGAACATCATTGATCCTTCCCATAGGCTTTTTAATGGTGGAATCCGCAAGGTGCAAACTTAAAGAGCAATCATCAAGATCATGGAAACCTAGAATATCACATAAAGTTTTCGGAATCATGGAAACACTAGCACCCAAATCACATAAAGCAAAACACTCATAATCTTTAATTCTAATCTTTATAGTAGGTTCCCACTCATCATTAAGTTTTCTAGGTATAGAAACTTCCAAATTAAGTTTTTCATCATAAGATTGCATCAAGGCATCAACAATATGTTTGGTAAAAGCTTTGTTTTGACTATAAGCATGAGGAGAATTAACAACGGATTGCAACAAGGAAATACAACTTTTTAAAGAGCAATTATCATAATCAAATTCCTTGAAAACCGAGATAGAAGGTTCAATATTATTAGAAGTTGAGGATTCTACAATCTCACTTTTACCAAATTTAGCATTAAGATCTGAAGATTCCGAATTCTTGGGACACCTTCTAGGCAAAGTTGATTCATCATCAGTCCCATAATCATCAAAATTCATATTGCAAAACATAGATCTAATAGGAGACACATCAATAACTATAAGATCCTCATCATTATTTTCACGGAAACTAGAAGAACACGCTTTTATAAAGCTTTCTTTTTTAGCACGCAATCTAGCGGTTCTTTCCTTACACTCATCAATGGAAATTCTCATTACTTTGAGAGACTCATTGATATCATGCTTAGGAGGAGAAGATCTAAGTTTAAGAGAATCAACATCAAGCGAAAGTCTATCAACGTTCCTAGCCAATTCATCAACTTTGAGCAATTTTTCTTCAAGCAAAGCATTAAAATTCTTTTGAGAAATCATAAATTCTTTCACACTATTCTCAAAATTAGAGGGCATCTTATTAAAATTACCATAAGAATTATTGTAGGAATTTCCATAATTATTAGAGGAATTACTAGGGAATGGTCTAGCATTAAAATTTCCTCTATAAGCATTGTTTCCAAAACTATTCCTACCAACAAAATTCACATCCATGGATTCATTATTATTCTCAATCAAGGAAGACAAAGGCATATCATTGGGATCAAGAGGAGTATTTTTAGTAGCAAACATATTCATAAGTTCATCCATCTTTCCACTCAAAACATTGATTTCTTCTATAGCATGCACTTTTTTACTAGAAGATCTTTCGGTGTGCCATTGAGAATAATTAGCCATAATATTATCAAGAAGTTTTGTAGCATCTCCTAATGTGATTTCCATAAAGGTGCCTTCCGTAGCCGAATCTAAGAGATATCTAGAAGCAAAGTTCAAACGGCATAAAATTTTTGTATGATCATCCATAAATTCAAACCATGATTAGGGCAATTGCGAAGCATCAATTTCATTCTTTCCCAAGATTGGGCAACATGCTCATGATCAAGTTGTTTAAAATTCATAATATCGTTCCTAAGAGTGATGATCTTAGCGGGAGGAAAATACTTAGAGATAAAAGCATCTTTACACTTGTTCCAAGAATCAATACTATTTTTAGGCAAAGACGAAAACCAAACTTTAGCACGATCTCTAAGTGAAAACAGAAGTAACTTCAATTTGACAATATTGTTATCCGTATCTTTCTTCTTTTGCATATCACACAAATCAACAAAGTTGTTTAGATGAGTAGCGGCATCTTCACTAGGAAGGCCGGCAAATTGATCTTTCATAACAAGATTCAGCAAAGCGGTATTGATTTCACAAGACTCAACATCATTAAGAAGAGCAATCATAGTACTAAGGAAATCATTATCATTGGTATTCGAGAAATCACACAATTTGGTATTATCTTGTGCCATGGCAACAAGTAATCCAACACACAAGCAAACAGAAAAAGGGCAAGCGAAAAGAGAGGAGGAGATTGGGAAAGAGAGGGCGAATAAAATGGCAAGGGTGAAGTGGGGGGAGAGGAAAACGAGAGGCAAATGGCAAATAATGTAAATGCGAGGGAGATGGGTTTGTGATGGGTACTTGGTATGTCTTGACTTGAGCGAAGACCTCCCCGGCAACGGCGCCAGAAATCCTTCTTGCTACGTCTTGAGCTTGCGTTGGTTTTCCTCGAAGAGGAGAGGGTGATGCAGCAAGTGTAGCGTAAGTATTTCCCTCAGTTTTTGAGAACCAAGGTATCAATCCAGTAGGAGGCTCCTCAAAAGTCCCACGCACCTACACAAACAAACTGAGAACTCGCAACCAACGCAATAAAGGGGTTGTCAATCCCTTCACGGCCACTTGCGAAAGTGAGATCTAATAAAGATAGTATGATAAGATAGATATATTTTTGGTATTTTATAATATAGATGCAAAAAGTAAAGATGCAAATAAAAGTAGATTGAAAGCAAATATGATAAGAGATAGACCCGGGGGCCATAGGTTTCACTACAGGCTTCTCTCAAGATAGCATAAGTATTACGGTGGGTGAACAAATTACTGTCGAGCAATTGATAGAAAAGCGCATAGTTATGAGATTATCTAGGCATTATCATGTATATAGGCATCACGTCCATAACAAGTAGACCGACTCCTGCCTGCATCTACTACCATTACTCCACACATCGACCGCTATCCAGCATGCATCTAGAGTATTAAGTTCATAAGAACAGAGTAACGCATTAAGCAAGATGACATGATGTAGAGGGATAAACTCATGCAATATGATATAAACCCCATCTTGTTATCCTCGATGGCAACAATACAATACGTGCCTTGCAACCCTTTCTGTCACTGGGTAAGGACACCGCAAGATTGAACCCAAAGCTAAGCACTTCTCCCATGGCAAGAAAGACCAATCTAGTAGGCCAAACCAAACTGATAATTCGAAGAGACTTGCAAAGATAACTCAATCATACATAAAAGAATTCAGAGAAGATTCAAATATTATTCTTAGATAAACTTGATCATAAACCCACAATTCATCGGATCTCGACAAACACACCGCAAAAAGAGTTCACATCGAATAGATCTCCACAAGAGAGGGAGAGAACATTGTATTGAGATCCAAAAAGAGAGAAGAAGCCATCTAGCTAATAACTATGGACCCGTAGGTCTGTGGTAAATTACTCACAACTCATCGGAGGGGCAAGGATGTTGATGTAGAAGCCCTCCGTGGTCGATTCCCCCTCCGGCAGAGTGCCGGCGAAGGCTCCAAGATGGGATCTCGCGGATACATAAGGTTACGGCGGTGGAAATTGTGTTTCGTGGTGCCCCTGGATGTTCTTGGGGTACGTAGGTATATATAGGAGGAAGAAGTATGTCGGTGGTCGCCCGAGGGGCCCACGAGACAGGGGGCGCGCCCTACAGGGGGGGGGGCTCCTATCTCGTGGGGACCTCGGGTGTTTCTTGACTTGCACTCCAAGTTCTCCGGATCACGTTCGTTCCAAAAATCACGCACCTGAAGGTTTCATTCCGTTTGGACTCCCTTTGATATTCCTTTTCTTCGAAATACTGAAATAGGCAAAAAAAATAGCAATATGGGCTGGGCCTCCGGTTAGTAGGTTAGTCCCAAAAATGATATAAATGTGTAAATAAAGCCCATAAACATCCAAAAGGGGTAATATAATAGCATGGAACAATAAAAAATTATAGATACGTTGGAGACGTATCAACGACGCTGTTGTCGGGGCAATGGACCTCTGCGTCCGAGTAGAGGTGTTCGCCACCGACACTGGCTCTTCCTCGTCCAGCGCTGCGATGAAGGCCGCTGAAGCCAAGGCCGCAGCAGATCGTGCCAGTGCACCCAACCCGCTGTATGCCATGATGAAGAGCCTCCGCGTTCCTATTGTCACCGACGTCAACGCCACTAACACCACCGAGACCCGGGCTCGGCTCGAGGAAGACTGCCAGTGCATGCTGGACCTGTCCGAAACACTCACTGCCCCATAGTGCCACCTGGACTCTGCTCAGCGAGAGTTGCGATGCCGCATACGGCTTCACACTTGCCGCTGCCGAGCCAAGCCGGGTCGCCGAGGTGCGGTCCTAGGTCGGCGCCATCGGTCACGCCCTCGGCGCACTCCCACCCGTCCACGAAACCCCCATGAAGAATATGCGCGCCGTGTAGGCGGCCGCGGTCGGCCTGGAGCAGCTGCAGGGTGAGGAGCTGAAAGATCACCTGCAGCGCGTGAACGAGCTTCTCAGCGCCGCCAACGCGTAGTAGGACCGCCTCAACCGCGTCCTCAAGCCTGCAGGATCCGTCTTGCGCCACAGCGACGACCGTGAGCAACAGAATATGGCGTCCTCACAACCTGGCGAAGCTCATTCCAGCCGCACCCGGACCCGGCGCAACCGCGGCCCGGTGACCGCCGGCGCCTGGCCAACGAGCCGGCTCCGGAAGACCAGCCCCCGCAAGTTCCTCCCCTGCCGTCCGGCTGACGCGTTCGTCCAGCTTCCACCGACCCGGCTCCCTGCGGCCCGGTCGGGAGCTGGCTGGGCTCATGCGCCATCGGCGACACCGACGCTCGTCACCGCCTCGACCAGCTTGCGCACTCCTTGGAGTTGGAGGAGGACAATGCTGTCAAACCGGCTTGCTTCGGTCCGCGCATCCGGGATGAGCCCTTCCACAAAGGGTTCACGCTCCCCTGCGACACCCCTAAGTACAAAGTCTCCTTAAGCCAGAGGACTGGCTCATCGACTACACCATCGCCATCGGCATCGCGGGCGGCAATCGCCGCCTAGCCGTACGCTACGTCCTGCTCATGCTCGAGGGCTTGGCCCGCACATGGTTGAACAGTTTGCCGGCCGGCAACATCAATGCATGGGTGGACTTTGAGCAGGCCTTCGTACGCAACTTCACCAGCACCTACAAGCGTCCCAGCCGCCCCAGTCAGCTTGCCATGTGCATGGAGGGGCCGACAGAGACTGGCCGCGAATACCTCGCCTGCTGGACCGAGCTCCAGAACAGCTGCGAGGGCGTCCATGAGGTCCATGCCATCCAGTATTTCGTCAGCGGGTGCCGGGACGGCACCCTTCTCAAGCACAAGCTCCTGCGCTCCGAGCCGTCCACCATGGCCACGCTCATGGTAATGGTAGACAAGTACGCCAACACCGACTCCGCCATGAAGATCCAGGTGGCGCTGGACGAAGCCGGCAAGGCAAAGCCGGTGCCGCCTCCAAAGCCAGCCAGCGAAAGCAGCCGACAGCAGAACAACCAGCAGAACAACAAACCCAAGGCCGACCAGCCAGCCCAGTGCTACGACAACTGCCTACTCGCGGCCGCCGAGCAGGCGCCCACGGCCGAGTCGGCCGCCAAACACCATCAAACCAGCAAGACGGCATGGCAACCCACCATGAGCTTTGAGTAAATGCTCGACGCTCCCTACAAGCATCACAGTGGCGCGAGGCCATCCACACACATGCTCCAGCAATGCGCCATCACCAAGAGCATTCTGAGGCATGACATCCTGCCTCCACCTCCTCCGGCTCCGGGAGCAGGGCCGCCGGCTTCGCCTCCTCCGTCACTGCCCCCGGCCAACGGCGCGATGCGCGATGACGTCTACCCCAATCTGAATGCAAGCTACTTCGTTTTCACCAGCCTCAACGATGACAAGCGTAGCGAGCAGCTGCTCCAGTAGGAGGTGAACACCATCGTCCCGGCCAAGCTGGAATACATGCATTGGTAGGAGCGCGCGGTCACTTGGACCCGGGAGGACCACCCGACAGTCACGCCGAACCCGGGTGTCTATGCCCTCATCCTCGACCCCACCATTGTCGTGCCACGGCGCACCTGCAAGTTCTCGCAGGTCCTCATTGATGGTGGTAGCGGCATCAATATCCTCTACTGCGACACCATGCCCAAGCTTGGCCTCGAGGCCAACGACTTGGATCCAACCTGGAAGATCTTCCACGATATCGTACCCGGCCTCTCTTACTCCTCCATCGTCCGGATCCGGCTCGATGTCCTGTTCGGCAGCAGTGACCATTTCCGATGCGAGTTGATCCGGTTCGAGGTAGTAGACCTATCCAGCTCGTACCACGCACTGTTGGGCCGACCCGCGCTCGCCAAGTCCATGGTGGTTCCCCACTACGCCTACCTAAAGATGAAGCTGTCGGGTCCGAAGGGCCTCATCATGATCATCGGCGACTACAACAAGTCACTGGAGTGCACCCAAGCCGGCGCCAAACTGGCCGAGTCGCTGGTCATAGCCGAGGAGCAGCGCCAGCTCGACCGGATCGTCGCGCTGGCCAACAAGATACCGACCGTGCCGGCTTCGGCTAAGGAGCCGGCCGGCAAGGCCTCATTCCAGCCCTCGAAGGAAACCAAGAAAGTCAAGCTGAACCTGGAGGACCCCAGCTGCAGCAAGTACGTCATAGTGGGCACCCACCTCGACAACAAATAGGAAGTCGAGCTCGTCGACTTCCTTCGTGAGAATAGGGATATCTTCGCATGGACCCCAAAGGACATGTCGGGTATTCCGAGGAAGTTCGCCGAGCACAAACTCCACGTCCACAAGGACGCCAAGCCTGTCCGCCAACCCCTACTTTGCTTTTTAGAAGAGAAGAGAAGAACCATTGGTGAAGAGATCGCCAAGCTCTTGGCGGCTGGCTTCATCATGGAAGTGTTCCACCCCGAGTGGCTGGACAACCCAGTCCTCGTCCTGAAGAAGAACAAAACCTGGCGCATGTGCATAGACTACACCAGCCTAAACAAGGCCTGCCCTAAGGATCCCTTCGCCCTCCCGCGGATCGACCAACTCATCGACTCCACCGCCGGCTACGAGCTCTTGTCCTTCCTGGATGCTTACTCCGGCTATCATCAGATCAAGCTAGACCCGACCGATGCCCTAAAGACGTCCTTCATCACGCCCTTCGCGGCATGTTGCTACATCACCATGTCGTTCGGCTTAAAGAATGCCGACGCCACCTTCCAGTGCTGCATGCAGAAATGCCTGCTGCCGCAGCTTGGCCGCAACATCAACGTCTATGTGGATGACATCGTGGTGAAGACCAAGCAGCACCTCACGCTCCTCGGCGACCTGAAGGAAACCTTTGCCAATCTGCGCGAGTACCAGATCAAGATCAACCCGAATAAGTGTGTTTTCGGCGTGCCGGCTGGAAAGCTACTCGGCCTCCTCCTCTCGGAGCACGGCATTGAGGCGAACCCGGAGAAGATCAAGGCCATCGAGCGGATGCGCAAGCCGGTCCGGCTGCGCGATATTCAGAAATTCACTGGCTGCTTGGCCTTGGTCAGCCGGTTTCTCAACCGGCTGGGCGAGAGGGCCTTGCCCCTATATTAGCTGATGAAGAAGACGATGCCATTTGAGTGGAATGACCAGGCGGACGAAGCTTTCCGGGATCTCAAGCGCATGCTCTCCACCGCACTCGTCCTGGCCGCACTAGCCAACAAGGAGCCACTGTTGCTCTATATTGCCACCACCTCAAGGTCGGTCAACACGGTGCTGGTAGTCAAGCGACCATAGAAGGGCAAGATCCAGTCTGTCCAGCGCTCGGTCTACTGCTTGAGCGAAGTTCTTTCCGCCTCCAAGCAAAACTACCCACACTACCAGAAGATGTGTTATGGCGTGTACTTCACCGCCAGGAAACTGAAGTAGTACTTCCAAGAGCATGTTGTCACCATGGTCAGCATGGCCCCCATCGGCGAAACCATGGGATGCCAGGATGCCTCTGGCCAGGTCGCCAAATGGGCGGTCAAGCTAGCCGGCCACACCATCCTCTACGAGCCCCGCACCACGATCAAGTCCCAAGCCCTGGCCGACTTCCTCGTCGATTGGACAGAAACCCAATACATGGCGCTGCCACCGGATTCAATGCACTGGCGCATGCACTTCGACGGCTCCAAGATGCGTTCCGACTTGCGAGCCGGCATCGTGCTGTCATCCCCGAAGGGCGAACGGCTTCGCTACACGCTCCAGATCCACTTCGCCGCCTCCAACAATGTTGCCGAGTACGAAGCCCTTGTGCATGGCCTCCAGCTTGCCAAGGAACTCGGCATCTGACACATCCTGTGCTACGATGACTCGGACCTGGTGGTACAACAGTGGTCCGGCGAGTGGGATGCCCGAGACACCAACATGGCCAGCTACCATTTCCTCGTCGAGCAGCTCTCCGGCTTCTTCGACGGCTACGAGTTCCTCCATGTCCCGCGTGCAGAAAACGAAAGCCACCGACGCACTAGCCAAGATTAGCTCATCCCGGTAGGCCATTCCGTCTAGCGTTTCCCTCGAGTACCTGCACAAGCCGTCTCCGGACTCTGAGTCCATCTTCGTCCCGGACGACCCGGCCACGCCCCTCCCCGGCACGGACTCGGCGGTCGCAGGCCCAAGCTCGGGGGCTGCCGTATCCAACCCGGACCAGGAAGCCGCAGAACCCGGCCCGGGGACTGCGGCATCCGATCCAGCCAATGCCGACTCCGACCTGATCCTTGGGGCTGTGGAACCCAGCCCGGGGACTACCATGCTCAACCCGTACGCCTCTATCTCCGGCCCAGGGGCTGTCGCCTTTGGCTCGAGGGCTGACGCCCCAGAGCCCATCATGGTGGCCGTCTTCGCCATGGTAATGGCTTCATCATGGGCCCTGCTAATCTCAGAGTTCCTGGAAAACGGAGTCCTCCCATGGACGAGACCGAGGCCCGACAAATTCAGCACCGGTCGTCCACCTACAACATCATCAACAACGAGCTCATCAGACGCAGCTCGACGGGTGTCTGCCAATGCTGTGTCGTGCAGGACAAGGGCATAGAGATCCTACTCGACATACACCAGGGGGAGTGTGGGAACCACGCCGCCTCAATGTCCCTGGTGGCCAAGGCTTCCCGCCATGGTTTCTACTGGCCCACAACCCTCCAAGACTCCAAATCATTTGTCCTCAAGTGTGAGGGATGCCAGCGCTTCAACAAGCGCAGCCACCAGCCGGCTTCAGCACTACGGACCATCCCGATCACCTGGCCCTTCGCGGTCTGGGGACTCGACATGGTGGGACTGTTGGGGAACATAGTAATTTCAAAAAATTTCCTATGCACACGCAAGATCATGGTGATGCATAGCAACGAGAGGGGAGAGTGTCGTCCACGTACCCTTGTAGACCGTAAGCGGAAGCGTTATGACAACGCGGTTGATGTAGTCGTACGTCTTCACGATCGACCGATCCTAGTATCGAACGTACGACACCTCCACGATCTGCATACGTTTAGCTCGGTATCATCCCACGAACTCATGATCCAGTAGAGCTTCGAGGGAGAGTTCCGTCAGCACGACGGAGTGATGACGATGTTGATGAAGCTACCGGCGCAGGGCTTCGCCTAAGCACTGCTACGATATGACCGAGGTGGATTATGGTGGAAGGGGGCACCGCACATGGCTAAAGATCAATGATCAACATGTGTATCTATTGTGCCTTTGGGGTGTCCCCTGCCCATGTATATAAAGGAGGGAGGAGGAGGAGGCCGGCCCTAGAGGGGGTGCGCCAAGTGTGAGGAGTCCTACTAGGACTCCCAAGTCCTAGTAGAATTCACCTTTTCCTTTCCGGAGTAGGAGAGAAGAAAGAGGGAAAGAGAGAGGGAGTACTTTTTTTTAGTCTGAAAGAGAGAGGGAGTAGGAAAGGGCAAGGGGGGTGGGCCGCCGCCCCCTTTCCCCTAGTCTAATTCGGACCCTTGGGGGGGGGGGTGCACGCCTCCTTCCCTTTGGCCTGCCTCCTCTATTCCTGTATGGCCCAATAAGGCTCAATACTTCTCCCAGCGAATTCCCGTAACTCTCCGATACTTCGAAAAATACCCGAATCACTCGGAACCTTTCAGATGCCTGAATATAGCCTTCCAATATATCGATCTTTATGGCTCGACCATTTCGAGACTCCTCGTCATGTCACCGATCTCATCTGGGACTCCGAACTACATTCGGTACATCAAAACACATAAACTCATAATACCGATTGTCACCGAACATTAAGCGTGCGGACCCTACGGGTTCGAGAACTATGTAGACATGACCGAGACACGTCTCCGGCCAATAACCAATAGTGGAACCTGGATGCCCATATTGGCTCCTACATATTCTACGAAGATCTTTATCGGTCAAACCACATAACAACATACGTTGTTCCCTTTGTCATCGGTATGTTACTTGTCCGAAATTCGATCATCGGTATCATCATACCTAGTTCAATCTCGTTACCGGCAAGTCTCTTTACTCGTTTCGTAATATATCATCCCATAACTAACTCATTGGTCACATTGCTTGCAAGGCTTATAGTGATGTGCATTACCGAGAGGGCCCAGAGATACCTCTTCGACAATCGGAGTGACAAATCCTAATCTCGATCTATGCCAACTCAACAAACACCATCAAAGACACCTGTAGAGCACCTTTATAATCACCCAGTTACGTTGTGATGTTTGGTAGCACACAAAGTGTTCCTCCGGTATTCATAGTCATAGGAACATGTATAAGTCATGAAGAAAGCAATAGCAACATACTAAACGATCAAGTGCTAAGCCAACGGAATGGGTCAAGTCAATCACATCATTCTCCAATGATGTGATCCCGTTAATCAAATGACAACTCATGTCTATGGCTAGGAAACTTAACCATCTTTGATTCAACGAGCTAGTCAAGTAGAGGCATACTAGTGACACTCTATTTGTCTATATATTCACACATGTACTAAGTTTCCGGTTAATATACTTCTAGCATGAATAATAAACATTTATTATGATATAAGGAAATATAAATAAAAACTTTATTATTGCCTCTAGGGCATATTTCCTTCAGTCTCCCACTTGCACTAGAGTCAATAATCTAGTTCACATCGCCATGTGATTTAACACCAATATTCACATCTGTATGTGATTAACACCCATAGTCCATATTGTCATGTGATCAACACCCGAAGGGTTTACTAGAGTCAATAATCTAGTTCACATCTCTATGTGATTAACATCCAAAGTGTACTAAGGTGTGATCATGTTTTGCTTGTGAGAGAAGTTTAGTCAGTGGGTCTGTCACATTCAGAGCCGTATGTATTTTGCAAATATCCTATGTCTACAATGCTCTGCGTGGAGCTACTCTAGCTAATTGCTCCCACTTTCAATATGTATCCAGATTGAGACTTAGAGTCATCTGGATTGGTGAAAAAGCTTGCATCAACATAACTCTTTATGATGAACTCTTTATCACCCCCATAACCGAGAAACATTTCCTTAGTCCTCTTAGATAACTAAGGATAAATTTGACCGCCATACAATGATCCACTCCTGGATCACTATTGTACCCCCTTGCCAAATTCATAGCAAGGCACACGACTGCTCTGGTACATAGCATGGCATACTTTATAGAACCTATGACTGAGGCATAGGGAATGATTTTTCATTCTCTCTCTATTTTCTGCCATGGTCGGGTTTTCAGTCTTACTCAACTTCACACCTTGCAACACAGGCAAGAACTCTTTCTTGGACTGTTCCATTTTGAACTACTTCAAAATCTTATCAAGGTATGTACTCATTGAAAAATCTTATCAAGCGTCTTGATCTATCTCTATAGATCTTGATGCTCAATGTGTAAGCAGCTTCACCGAGGTCTTTCCTTGAAAAACTCCTTTCAAACACTCCTTTCAAACACTCCTTTATGCTTTCCAGAAAATTCTACATTATTTCTGATCAACAATATGTCATTCACATATACTTATCAGAAAGGCTGTAGTGCTCCCACTCACTTTCCTGTAAATACAGGCTTCACCGCAAGTCTGTATAAAACTATATGCTTTGATCAACTCATCAAAGCGTATATTCCAACTCCGAGATGCTTGCACCAGTCCATAGATGGATCACTGGAGCTTGCACACTTTGTTAGCTCCTTTAGGATTGACAAAAACCTTCTGGTTGCATCATATACAACTCTTCTTTAATAAATCCATTAAAGAATGCAGTTTTGACATCCATTTGCCAGATTTCATAAAATGTGGCAATTGCTAACATGATTCGGACAAACTTAAGCATCGATACAATTGAGAAAATCTCATCGTTTTCAACACCTTGAACTTGTCAAAAAACTTTTGCGACAAGTCAAGCTTTGTAGATAGTAACACTACTATCAATGTCTGTCTTCCTCTTGAAGATCCGTTTATTTTCTATGGCTTGCCGATCATCGGGAAATTCCACCAAAGTCCACACTTTGTTCTCATACATGGATCCCATCTCAGATTTCATGGCCTTCAAGCCATTTCACGGAATCTAGGCTCATCATCGCTTCCTCATAGTTCGTAGGTTCATCATGGTCTAGTAACACGACTTCTAGAACAGGATTAGCGTACTACTCCGGTGCGGACTGTACTTTGGAAGACCTACGAGGTTCTGTAGTAACTTAATCTGAAGTTTCATGACCATCATCATTAGCTTCCTCACTAATTGGTGTAGGAATCACTGGAACTGATTTCTGTGATGAACTACTTTCCAATTCGGGAGAAGGTACAATTACCTTATCAAGCTCTACTTTCCTCCCACTCACTTCTTTCGAGAGAAACTCCTTCTCTAGAAAGGATCCATCTTTAGCAACGAATATCTTGCCTTCGGATCTGTGATAGAAGGTGTACCCAACAGTTTCCTTTGGGTATTCTATGAAGACGCACTTCTCCAATTTGGGTTCGAGCTTATCAGATTTAAACCATTTCACATAAGCATCGCAGCCCCAAACTTTAAGAAACGATAACTTTGGTTTCTTGCCAAACAACAGTTCATAAGGTGTCATCTCAACGGATTTTGATGGTGCCCTATTTAAAGTGAATGAAACTGTCTCTAATGCATAACCCCAAAACGATAGTGGTAAATCGGTAAGAGACATCATAGATCGCACCATATCCAATAAAGTGCAGTTATGATGTTCGGACACACCATTACGCTGTGGTGTTCCAGGTGGCATGAACTGTGAAACAATTCCACATTGTTTTAAATGAAGGCCAAACTCGTAACTCAAATATTCTCCTCTATGATCAGATTGTAGAAACTTTATTTTCTTGTTACGATGATTCTCCACTTCACTCTGAAATTCTTTGAACTTTTCAAATGTTTCAGACTTGTGTTTCATTAAGTAGATATACCCATATCTGCTCAAATCATCTATGAAGGTCAGAAAATAACGATACCCGGCACGAGCATCAACACTCATTGGACCGCATACATCGGTATGTATTATTTCCAATAAGTCACTAGCTCGTTCCATTGTTCCGGAGAACGGAGTTTTAGTCATCTTGCCCATAAGGCACGGTTCGCAAGCATCACATGATTCACCATCAAGTGATTCCAAAAATCCATCTTTATGGAGTTTCTTCATGCGTTTTACACCGATATGACCCAAACGCCAGTGCCACAAATATGTTGCACTATCATTATCAACTTTGCATCTTTTGGCATAAATATTATGAATATGTGTATCACTACGATCAAGATTCAATAAACCATCAACATTGGGTGTATGACCATAGAAGGTTTTATTCACGTAAACAGAACAATTTATTCTCTATCTTAGATGAATAATCGTATTGCAATAAACATGATCTAATCATATTTATGCTCAACGCAAACACCAAATAACATTTATTTAGGTTCAACACTAATCTCGGAAAGTATAGGGAGTGTGCGATGATGATCATATCAATCTTGGAACCACTTCCAACACACATCGTCACTTCACTCTCAACTAGTCTTTGTTTATTCTGTAACTCCTATTTTGAGTTGCTAATCTTAGCAACCAAACAAGTATCAAATACCCAGGGGCTACTATAAACACTAGTAAGGTACACATCAATAACTTGTATATCAAATATACCCTTGTTCACTTTGCCATCCTTCTTATCCACTAAATATTCAGGGCATTTCCGCTTCCAGTGACCATTTCCTTTGTAGTAGAAGCACTCAGTTTCAGGCTTTGGTCCAGTTTTGGGCTTTTTCACGGGAGTGACAACTTGCTTGTCATTCTACTTGAAGTTCCCTTTCTTTCCCTTTGCCCTTTTCTTGAAACTAGTGGTCTTGTCAATCATCAACACTTGATGCTCTTTCTTGATTTCTACCTTCGTCGATTTCAGCATCACGAAGAGATCGGGAATCGTTTTCGTCATCCCTTGCATACTATAGTTCATCACGAAGTTCCAGTAACTTGGTGATGGTGAGTAGAGAACTCTGTCAATCACTATCTTATCTGGAAGATTAACTCCCACTTGATTCAAGCGATTGTAGTACCCAGACAATCTGAGCACATGCTCACTGCTTGAGCTATTCTCCTCCATCTTTCAGCTATAGAACTTGTTAGAGACTTTATATCTCTCAACTCGGGTATTTGCTTGAAATATTATAATCAACTCCTAGAACATCTCATATGCTCCATGACGTTCAAAATGTCTTTGTAGTCCCGATTCTAATCCGTTAATCATGGTGCACTAAACTATCAAGTAGTCATCATATTGAGCTAGCCAAACATTCATAATGTTTGCATCTGCTCCTGCAATAGGCCTGTCACCTAGCGGTGCATCAAGGACATAATTCTTCTGTGCAGCAATGAGGATAAACCTCTAATCACGGACCCAGTCCGCATCATTGCTACTATCATCTTTCAACTTAGTTTTCTCTAGGAACACATATAAAAATATAGGGAATCAACAACACGAGCTATTGATCTACAACATTATTTGCAAAATACTATCAGGACTAAGTTCATGATAAATTAAAGTTCAATTAATCATATTACTTAAGAACTCCCACTTATATAGACATCCCTCTAATCATCTAAGTGATCACGTGATCCAAATCAACTAAACCATGTCCGATCATCACGTGAAATGGAGTAGTTTTCAATGGTGAACATCACTATATTGATCATATCTACTATACGATTTACGCTTGACCTTTAGGTCTCAGTGTTCCGAGGCCACATCTGCATATGCTAGGCTCGTCAAGTTTAACCCGAGTATTTCTGCGTGTGCAAAACTGGCTTGCACCCGTTGTATGTGAACTAGAGCTTATCACACCCGATCATCACATTGTCTCAGCACGACGAACTTTGGCAACGGTGCATACTCAGGGAGATCACTTATACCTTGAAATTTAGTGAGAGATCATCTTATAATTCTACCATCAATCAAAGCAAAATAAGATGCATAAAAGATAAACATCACATGCAATCAATATAAGTGATACGATATGGCCATCATCATCTTGTGCCTTTGATCTCCATCTCCAAAGCACCATCATGAGCACCATCATCACCGGCTTGACACCTTGATCTCCATCGAAGCATCATTGTCATCTCGCCAACTATTGCTACTACTAATATTGCTACCACTTAGTGATAAAGTAAAGCAATTACAGGGCGATTGCATTGCATACAATAAAGCGACAACCATATGGCTCCTGCCAGTTGCCGATAACTCTACTACAAAACATGATCATATCATACAATAAAATTTAGCATCATGTCTTGACCATATCGCATCACAACATGCCCTGCAAAAACAAGTTAGACGTGTTCTACTTTGTTGTTGAAAGTTTTACGTGGCTTCTACGGGCTGAGCAAGAACCGTTCTTACCTACGCATCGAAACCACAACGATATTTCGTCAAGTTAGTGCTTTTTTAATCTTCAACAAGGACCAGGCGTAGCCACACTCGATTCAACTAAAGTTGGAGAAACTGACACCCGCCAGCCACCTGTGTGCGAAGCACGTCGGTAGAACCAGTCTCGCGTAAGCATACGCGTAATGTCGGTCCAGGCCGCTTCATCCAACAATACCGCCGAATCAAAGTATGACATGCTGGTAAGCAGTATGACTTGTATCGCCCACAACTCACTTGTGTTCTACTCGTGAATATAACATCTACGCATAAACTTGGCTTGGATGCCACCGTTAGGGAACGTAGTAATTTCGAAAAAATTCCTACGCACACGCAAGATCATGGTGATGCATAGCAACAAGAGGGGAGAGCGTCGTCCATGTACCCTCGTAGACCGTAAGCGAAAGTGTTATGAAAACGCGGTTGATGTAGTCATACGTCTTCACGATGGACGGATCCTAGTACCAAACGTATGGCACCTCCGCGATCTGCACACGTTCAGCTCGGGGTCGTCCCACGAACTCACGATCTAGTAGAACTTCGAGGGAGTGTTCCGTCAGCACGATGGCGTGATGATGGTGTTGATGAAGCTACCGACGCAGGGCTTCGCCTAAGCACTGCTACGATATGACCGAGGTGGATTATTGTGGAGGGGGGCACCGCACACGGCTAAAGATCAATGATCAACTTGTGTATCCGTTGTGCCTTTGGGGTGTCCCCTGCCCACGTATAAAGGAGGGAGAAGGAGGAGGCCGACCCTAGAGGGGGCACGCCAAGTGTGGGGAGTCCTACTAGGACTCCCAAGTCCTAGTAGGATTCTGCTTTTCCTTTCCGGAGTAGGAGAGAAGAAAGAGGGAAAGAAAGAGGGAGTAGGAAAGGGCAAGGGGGGGGGGGCGCCGCCCCCTTTCCCCTAGTCCAATTTGGACCCACGGGGAGGCGCGCGCCACCTTCCCTTTGGCCTGCCTTCTCCATTCCCGTATGGCCCAATAAGGCCCAATACTTCTCCCCACGAATTCTCGTAACTCTTCGGTACTCTGAAAAAATACCCGAATCACTCGGAACCTTTCCGATGTCCGAATATAGCCTTCCAATATATTGATATTTACGGCTCGACCATTTCGAGACTCCTCATCATGTCCTCGATCTCATCCGGGTCTTCGAACTACCTTCGGTACATCAAAACACATAAACTCATAATACCGATCGTCACCGAACGTTAAGCGTGCGGATCCTACGTCTTCGAGAACTATGTAGACATGACCGAGACACGTCTCCGGCCAATAACCAATAGCGGAACCTGGATGCTCATATTGGCTCCTACATATTGTACGAAGATCTTTATCGGTCAAACCGCATAACAACATACGTTGTTCCCTTTTTCATCGGTATGTAACTTGTCCGAGATTCGATCGTCGGTATCATCATACCTAGTTCAATCTCGTTACTGGCAAGTCTCTTTACTCGTTCCGTAATACATCATCCCGTAACTAACTCATTAGTCACATTGCTTGCAAGGCTTATAGTGATGTGCATTACTGAGAGGGCCCAGAGATACCTCTCCGACAATCGGAGTGCCAAATCCTAATCTCAATCTATGCCAACTCAACAAACACCATCGGAGACACCTGTAGAGCACCTTTATAATTGTTGGGGAACGTAGCAGAAATTCAAAATTTTCCTACGTGTCACCAAGATCTATCTATGGAGAAACCAGCAACGAGGGGAAAGCGAGTGCATCTACATACCCTTGTAGATCGCTAAGCGGAAGCGTTCAAGAGAACGGGGTTGAAGGAGTCGTACTCATCGTGATCCAAATCACCGGAGATCCTAGTGCCGAACGGACGGCACCTCCACGTTCAACACACGTACAACCCGGTGACGTCTCCCATGCCTTGATCCAGCAAGGAGAGATGGATAGGTTGAGGAAGACTCCATCCAGCAGCAGCACAATGGCGTGGTGGTGATGGAGGAGCGTGGCAATCCTGCAAGGCTTCGCTAAGCACCGCGGGAGAGGAGGAGTACTTGGGAGAGGGGGAGGGCTGCGCCAGAACTTATGGTGCGGCTGCCCTCCCACCCCCACATATATATAGGGGCAATGGAGAGGGGCCGGCCCCCTCAGATCCAATCTGAGGAGGGGGCGGCGGCCAAGGGGGGGAGGAGTGCCTCCCAAGTCAAGTGGAGGCCCTCCCCCCTTAGGGTTTTCCCTCTCCCATGCGCATGGGCCTGGGGGGGGGGGCTGGTGCCCCTGGACCATTAAGGCTAGGGCTCCCCCCTACAGCCCATGCTACTTATTGGACGTGGTGGAACAATTTCCGGACCTCCGGACCCCTCCAGAATCCTCCGAAACCTTCTGGAAGCTTCCGGGTACAATACCGAAAAAACCCGAACTTTTTCCGGAACCCGAACAACAACTTTCCATATATAAATCTTTACCTCCGGACCATTCCGGAACTACTCGTGACGTCCGGGATCTCATCCGGGACTCCGAACAACATTCGCTAACCACATACAAACTTCCTTTATAACCCTAGCTTCATCGAACCTTAAGTGTGTAGACCCTACGGGTTCGGGTACCATGCAGACATGACCGAGACGCTCTCCAGTCAATAACCAACAGCGGGATCTGGATACCCATGTTGGCTCCCACATGTTCCACGATGATCTCATCGGATGAACCACGATGTCAAGGACTCAATCAATCCCGCATACAATTCCCTTTGTCTAGCGGTATTATACTTGCCCGAGATTCGGTCGTTGGTATACCGATACCTTGTTCAATCTCGTTACCGGCAAGTCTCTTTACTCGTTCCGTAACACATCATCCCGTGATCAACCCCTTGGTCACATTGTGCACATTATGATGATGTCCTACCGAGTGGGCCCAGAGATACCTCTCCGTCACACGGAGTGACAAATCCCAGTCTCGATTCATGCCAACCCAACAGACACTTTCGGAGATACCTGTAGTGCACCTTTATAGCCACCCAGTTATGTTGTGACGTTTGGTACACCCAAAGCATTCCTACGGTATCCGGGAGTTGCACAATCTCATGGTCTAAGGAAAAGATACTTGACATTAGAAAAGCTTTAGCATACGAACTACGATCTTTGTGCTAGGTTTAGGATTGGGTCTTGTCCATCACATCATTCTTCTAATGATGTGATCCCGTTATCAACGACATCCAATGTCCATGGTCAGGAAACCGTAACCATCTGTTGATCAACGAGCTAGTTAACTAGAGGCTTACTAGGGACATGGTGTTGTCTATGTACCCACACATGTATCTGAGTTTCCTATCAATACAATTATAGCATGGATAATAAACGATTATCATGAATAATGAAATATAATAATAACTAATTTATTATTGCCTCTAGGGCATATTTCCAACAGTCTCCCACTTGCACTAGAGTCAATAATCTAGTTCACATCGCCATGTGATTAACACTCACAGGTTACATCGCCATGTGACCAACATCCAAAGAGTTTACTAGTGTCATTAAACTAGTTCACATCATCATGTGATTAAGACTCATTGAGTTCTGGGGTTTGATCATGTTTTGCTTGTGAGAGAGGTTTTAGTCAACGGGTCTGCAACATTCAGATCCGTATGTACTTCGCAAATCTCTAGGTCATATTGTAAATGCTGCTTCCACGCTACACTTGGAGCTATTCCAAATGGTTGCTCCACTATACGTATCCGGTTTGCTACTCAGAGTCATTCGAATAGGTGTTAAAGCTTGCATCGACGTAAGCATTTACGCCCAACTCTTTATCACCTCCATAATCGAGAAACATGTCCTCATTTACTCCAAGGACAATTTTGACCACTGTCCAATGATCCATTCCTGGATCATTCTTGTACCCCTTGACTGACTCATGGCAAGGCACACTTCCGGTGCGGTACACAGCATAGCATACTATAGAGCCTACGTCTGAAACATAGGGGATGACCTTCGTCCTTTCTCTCTTTTCTGCCATGGTCGAGCTTTAAGTCTTGACTTCATACCTTACATCTCAGGCAAGAACTCCTTCTTTGACTGATCCATCTTGAACACCTTCAAGATCATGTCAAGGTATATGCTCATTTGAAAGTACCATTAAGTGGTTTTTGATCTATCCTCATAGATCTTGATGCTCAATGTTCAAGTAGCTTAAACCAGGTTTTCACTTGAAAAACACTTTTCAAATAATCCTATATGCTTTACAGAAAATTCTACATCATTTCTGATCAACAATATGTCAACAACATATACTCATCAGAAATTCTATAGTGCTCCCACTCACTTCTTTGGAAATACAAGTTTCTCATAAATTTGTATAAACCCAAAATCTTTGATCATCTTATCAAAGTACATATTCCAACTCCGAGATGCTTACTCCAGTCCTTAGAAGGATCGCTGGAGCTAGCATACCCTTTAGCATCCTTAGGATCGACAAAACCTTTCTAATTGTATCACATACAACCTTTCCTTACAAAAACTGGTAAGGAAACTCGTTTTTGGCATCCATCTGCCAGATTTCATAAATGCAGCTAATGCTAACATGATTTCGACGGACTTTAAGCATCGCTACGGATGAGAAAATCTCATCGTAGTCAACTCCTTGAACTTGTGAAAAAATCTTCGCCACAAGTCGAGCTTCATAGACGGTGACATTGTCACGCCCAAGATGCGACCCTATCCTAAAGGAACTCGAAGGTCCCACCAAGGATAGAAGCGCATCTTGAAGACGCTTTTGCAAGGTGGATATCATTACATCAACATTACATAATACATAGGGATACATACATAAGGCATACAATGCCACACGAATACAACATCATCTTACATAAGAGCACCATCCGACTATGGATGAAACACAAACAGAAACTCAAACGACATCCACCCTGCTAGCCCAGGCTGCCGACCTGGAACCTATCCCCCGATCGAAGAAGAAGCAGAAGAAGAACTCCAAAACAAGCAAACATCACTCTCGCGCCATGATCATTGCATAACCTGTACCTACAACTGTTGTTGTAGTAATCTGTGAGCCACGAGGACTCAGCAATCCCATTACCATGGGTATCAAGACTAGCAAAGCTTAATGGGAAAGGAAGGGGGTAAAGTGGTGAGGTTGCAGCAGCGGCTAAACAAGTATGGTGGCTAACCAACGCAAATAAGAGTGAGAAGAGAGCAAGCGGAACGGTCGTGAAGCTAGCAATGATCAAGAGGTGATCCTGACTCCTACTTACGTCAAACATAACCCAAAGACCATGTTCACTTCCCGGACTCCGCAGAGAAGAGACCATCACGGCTACACACGCGGTTGATGCGTTTTATTTCGGATCTGGTGTCAAGTTATCTACAACCGGACATTAACAAATTCCCATCTGCCACATAACCGTGGGCACGGCTCTCGAAAGTTTAAACCCTGCAGGGGTGTCCCAACTTAGCCCATGATAAGCTCTCGCGATCAACGAAGGATATACCTTCTCCTAGGAAGACCCGATCAGTCTCGGAATCCCGGTTTACAAGACATTTCGATAATGGTAAAACAAGACCAGCAAAATCGCCCGATGCGCCGACATCCCGATAGGAGCTGCACATATCTCGTTCTCAGGGCAACACCAGATGAGACATCCTACGAGTAAAACCAGACCTCGAGTTTCCCCGAGGGGGCCCCGCAGTCTACTCGGTTCGGACCAACACTTAGACAAGCATTGGCCCGGGGGGGCTGAAATAAAGATGACCCTTGGGTTAATTACTCCCAAGGGAAAAGTAGGTGGTGGTGAGGCAAATGGTAAAACCAAGGTTGGGCCTTGCTGGAGGAGTTTTATTCAAAGCAAACTGTCAAGGGGGTCCCATAAATCACCCGACCGCGTTAGGAACGCAAAATCCGAGAACATAACACCGGTATGACGGAAACTAGGGCGGCAAGAGTGGAACAAAACACCAGGCATAAGGCCGAGCCTTTCACCCTTTACCAAGTATATAGATGCATTAATTAAATAAGAGATATTGTGATATCCCAACATAACCCTGTCCACCATGGAGCAATCTTCAACTTCACCTGCAACTAACAATGCTATAAGAGGGGCTGAGCAAAGCGGTAACATAGCCAAACAACGGTTTGCTAGGAAGGGTGTCAAAGGTTAGAGGTTCATGGCAATTTGGGAGGCTTGAAGAACAAGTTATAGGAAGCGCAGCATAGCGATAGAACGAAGCAACTAGCATAGCAATGATAGTAGTGAGATCCAGGGTAGCGGTCATCTTGCCTGAAATCCCGCTAGGAAGAAGAACGAGTCCATGAAGAAGATGAAGCCACGAAGACGAACCAAGCATAGACGAACGAATCCTCACGATCGCAACGAAATGGAAACTATCGAGAAGAAACACACAACATAGTAAACACACCACACATAGACAAGATATGATGCACAACAAGCATGATGCATGACAAAGCTAGATGAGGCTACTCATGGCAAGAGATGATGCAAACAAGAACAACACATCAAAGCAAGTTTAAATGAGGCCGGGAACAACATATAACAATTCCGGTAAGTCCTCATATGCAAATTTCGAAATGGGTCCAGATCTGAATAAACCTTATGTTCAAGTTTTTATACAGCAACTTAAAGAGCACCAAGATAATCTACACGAAAATCTAGTCAAGTTACATATAAAGTTCATTTAGTTCGGAGCTACGGCCTAGAAGATATGAGCAAAACAAGTTAAGCATGGCATTGATGCAAAATGCATACAAACATCAAGAAAACACCTCAACACAAGGATGCAACATGATAATATGAAACAACATGCAAAATCAAGCAAGTTTCATATAGAGGACACTCAAAACGGAGCAACGGTGCAACACATACACTCTATACAAGACATAACAACAATCTGTCCAAAACAGCAACTAGGCATCTTGCAAGCATCAAAACATTATGCTACAACACCCCAACATAAAAACAAAAGGCATGGTCATGAAGTACAGGTAAAGCATAACAAAACATGAACACTGAGCTATCTCCAGAAATCACTAGAACATGCTCCAAAGGACATGGGAAGATTGCAAATAATAACAGTTTCAGACTTATCAGGAAATAACATCAGGTTGCAATGTTTAGAGCAAGCAAACAACATGTTACAGGAACTTATCATGGAAAACAAAGGCATGGCATGATACTACTAAATGCATAGAACAAAAGTCCCTTACTGACCATGAGCCAAAAGGGCACAGAAAATATGATGGCACCCATGTAAACATGGCAAGTTATATGACAGATTTATACATGGCAGGAACAACAATAAGTAGGCACGTTGGTGAGCTTGAACCACTAACCACAGAGAAATACAAGGCATAGAAAGGCATCCAACAGTAAGAATACATGTCTATGAAGCTAAGCATGGCAAGATAAAGTTCATAGGGTGCATGGATCACAAGCAAAACTCATGGCAAAACTGAACTTAATGTTAACAGGATGACAACAACATTATTTAGCAACTTGAGAGCAAGATTACAACAGGTTAAAGCAGGCTATAAATGCAACCAGGGGCATGAATGGATAGAGCATGACATGTATAACAATTCATCCCCAGTGAACATCTCCAGATTGTGCATAGAATAACTAGTAGAAGCATGTTAACATAGCAACAAAATATAACAAAATCAGCCTAGCAAAACAGTAACAGCAAGTGCCCTACTTAAGAAGCTCGATGCACTCAGCACACAACTGACAAAAATACATGGATAGCACATCTGGAAATATGGCATGGCATAGATCAGAACACATGTAGACATCAACCTCATAGGATGCACACATCAAACATGGCAAAAATGACAAATGAGCAAGTTATAACAGTTTCAGCAGATTAACATCAACATGCACTCTTCCAACAGCATTTCGGGCATCAACATGAGCTCAAATGAAAATGATGCAATGAGATGAAATGATGTACTCGTCGAGATGACCAATTTGACATATTATACGCACAAAACGTAGCTACGGATGCAGAGATACGATGCGATGAATATGGCATGATAATGTCACAGATTCGGGGACTTGGTCGTTTTCTAAAAAAAACAGATGAGCGCTATGAAACTAAAACACGCACGAGCGGGTTAAAGGGGCTTCTCACCTTGGGCTTCGGCCCATGACGGTGCTGCAGGCTGGGGAGGCCGGTGGCTGGGCCACGGCTGGGCCGGCCCATGCAGCGGGAGCGAGGGGGCGTGGTTCTCCCGATCCGATCTGGATCGAGACGAGCGGCGGCGGCGCGTCGGTGCTCCGGCGAGCCGGTGATGGCGGGGTCGAGCGGAGAATGGTGGAGGGGACCGGGAACAGCGCCGGAGGCCAGAGGGGCACGGAGGAGGCCGGGACGGCGAGGTTCGGCGAGTTGAGGCAGGGCGGCGTCGGCTCCGGCCGGCGAGACGCAGCACCGGCGAGGGAGACGGGAACCTGGCGGCGGAGGTGCAGGCGAAGGGCGGCAGGCGGGACGAGGCGCGGGGCGACATCAGAGAGGAAGGCGCTGACGGCGGGGCGACGGCGCAGGACGACGCGCTCCGGTCGCCGGAGTTGGTCGCCGGCGACGGCGCAAAACGGCGGGCGACGGAGCAAGGGCGGTGAGGCTCGGGACGAGCGCTTAGGCCACGGTGGGCGGGCGACGGACGGCGGCGGCGGCGCGGGCTCGCGCGGGCCCGATCCGGGTCCGCGGGCCGCGCGGTGGAGGGAGGAGAGAGAGGGTGAGGTGCTGGTGAGGTGGCGGCGTGGGATTGGGTGCGGGCGGCGGCGGAGCTGACGTGTCGGCCCCGGATTGGTCCAGGCGACGTGGCTGCGGGGCGGCGGACGCGTCCGGACGGCGGCGGACATGTCCGGCGGCGCGGGGAGGAGTTTGCTAGGGTTTGGACTGCGAGAAATTCGGGGGAGGCACACATATTTATAGGTAGAAGGAGGTAGGAGTGTCCAAATGAGGAGCGGTTTTCGGCCACGCGATCGTGATCGAACGACCGAGAGCATGGAGTGGAGTTTTCTGGGTTTTGGGCCACTTTGGAGGGGGTGTTGGGCTGCACACAAAAGAGGCTTTGCGGTTACCTGGTTAACCGTTGGAGTACCAAACGACCTCCAAATGGCACGAAACTTGACAGGCGGTCTACCGGTGCTATACCAAGGCCGCTTGGCAAACCTCAGGCCATTCCGAGAAAGTTTAACACCCACTCACAACAAGAGACAAAAGGGGGACGCCGAAGGATATAGGAGTGCCGGTTTGCGAAACGGACAACGGGGAAAAAGCTCGGATGCATGAGACGGACATGTATGCAAAATGAAATGCACAAGATGACAAGATATGAAATGCATATGATGACATGCCAAAGTGCAACACGCAAGCAAATGACATGGTAACGATGGCGAATAACTGGCGAACACCTGGCGCATCGAATCCGGGGCGTTACAACACTCCTCCACTAACAAGAGATCTCGTCCCGAGATCTTAGGACCGAGACGGAAGGGAAAAAGGGATGAGGTGAAACAAGAACTCAAGAGAAGAAACAAAGAATCGAGAGCACTCGAGAAGAAGAGAGGAACGACGAGAATGACGAGAATCAAAAGCTTAGGGAATCAGATAGACTATGAAACCACTCCGGTTAGAATGAGATAAGAAACGAATAAGACTGAAAGGATTTAGGCAGCACTCCGGCTGAAACATGGAGGAATAGAACACGAGCTTGAGAGGATGGAATGATACTTGATGAAGACATGACACAAAACCTCCGGAAAGAATTGAAAGAGTTGAATGAAAAGAACGGAGAAGAAAATGACAACTTGTGCCACGAACGAAATAGATAGCAACCTCAGAAGAAAGTATTGAACGGATTTGTTGAGAAGATCAACAAACAAAAGAATAAGCTTGTTGTGGACTTATGGACAACATCTCAAAATCATAAGGTGATAACCGGCCACAAACGGAAAAGATTGGATAGCTAAGAAGAACAAAGAAATGCAAAACTCCACTTCAAAAGAATACGGAGAATTAATTGCACTTCGAGACGCGAGAAGAAAAGATACTTGAACTCCACCAACAAAATCTTGATGAACTCTTGAAGAATGAATTAAATCATGAAGAACCACCGTGAAGAACTCCAGTAACAAAAGAATGACGAGATAAAATGAAGGAAGAAAGAATAAGATGAGCCTTGTGATGATTTAGATGGGGTTCCCGACGAGATGGCCGAGGAAATTTGAACTCCGGGAAAACAAAAGATGAAAATACTTGGACCTAGAAATTATTCCTCAAGAGCAAACTCTAAAGGAAGGGATTACTCGCTTGGATGAAATAAGAATAAGATTTATCGTATGCTTATCCTTCATCAAATTAAATTGATGACAAGCAATGGATTTTGCATACTAATTATTCTTCTTGAAAAGGATTGAGAGGTGACATATCGCAAACTTGAGAAGGTCTTCATGAACCACCGGTAGGATTGAAAGAACGAATGAATTAAAAAGATAATCAAGGAAAAAGAATCTTGAATGAAACCACCATAAGAATGACAATGAACGAAGAAAAGAGAAAGAATCGCCGGGAAGAATTAGAGCAATCACAAAGATACTTGAGGGAATTTAGAGAAGAAGAAAAAGAACGAAGAGATCGTGCACTGATTCAATAATACTTGAATGAAGGACCGGAAGAATATTGAGACGAACGAAAAGGCACAGATATAGAATAATTGGAGAACGAATCTGAAAACTTAGAATGAAGAAATCTTCCGAAAAGATGGCCTCCGGATGATCGAGAGAGAAAGCAACTTCTGAAATGCTCCGGATGGATGCAAAGAATTTGCATGACTTGAAACAATTTGATAGGATAACATCGAGCTAGCACCGCGAATCTCCGGGAGAACGGACAAGATTTAGAGGAAAACTCTTCTTCGGTCTTCAAATGTCGATGGAAAACACCACCAAAATTGTTAAGGAACTCCGGGAAAAAGAAAAGAGTCAGGTAAGATCCTGGGAAAAGACCTGTGGGTTAGGGCCCACTAAAAGAAAAACATCGTTGGAAAGGGTTGTTGAACAGATAGATGATGCACCGGAACAATTAAAATATTTGAATGAGGTGACAACCTCGAATTTATTGGAACACCGATGAATCTCCTGAGATGTCTTCTGAACTCCGGAATGATTAAATGGCGAGAGGCGAACGAGTAAGGGGAACACTTGATCCAAGGAAAAGAATATGATCAACCCGAAAAACTAGAATTAAGTCCACCGGAAAGAAAAGAGATGAAGAATGTCAAACAAAAGAGAATTCACCGGTTGAGACAATTAACGAAAGACTGAAGTGGCTCCGCATGAATGAAATTGATGCTCAAAACAGACTCAGACTCCGGGAAGAAGAAAGGGTGGGAGGGCGGGAAAACAAGGGTAACTTGGAAGGGGAAAGATGACGAATATCTTGAAGTGGAGACACCGGTTGAAAGAATGCAAATGCTCCGCACGAGTAGGATGGATACTCGATTACGTACTCCGGTTCCAAGAAGAAAAGGGGTGGGCGGGTGAGAAAAACAAGCGCAACTTCGGACAGGGAAACAACATCTATCGAAAAGAGCTGAGGATTGATCTCCCAAAGAGAGAGAGGTTCGAATCAGCTTGACGAGGAATGCGCCGGACAAAAGAGGATGGACAACGAATGAAAACTAACCGCGTGATCCTAAAGAAAAATTGGAAGGGGAAGAGGAGTAGTTCAAAACACCTACGTCAAGATTCCTTACCAGAGCGACGAAGGGGCAGAGGAGTAAAAAGAATCCTACTCTCCGATATAACTAGACTCCGAAAATAGTTTTCTTATAGACTCAACAACGGCCAAACTACACGATCAACCAAGGGGGGCTCCTAAGGTCGGTCGAGGCTCTGATACCAACTTGTCACGCCCAAGATGCGACCCTATCCTAAAGGAACTCGAAGGTCCCACCAAGGATAGAAGCGCATCTTGAAGACGCTTTTGCAAGGTGGATATCATTACATCAACATTACATAATACATAGGGATACATACATAAGGCATACAATGCCACACGAATACAACATCATCTTACATAAGAGCACCATCCGACTACGGATGAAACACAAACAGAAACTCAAACAACATCCACCCTGCTAGCCCAGGCTGCCGACCTGGAACCTATCCCCTGATCAAAGAAGAAGCAGAAGAAGAACTCCAAAACAAGCAAACATCGCTCTCGCGTCATGATCATCGCATAACCTGTACCTGCAACTGTTGTTGTAGTGATCTGTGAGCCACGAGGACTCAGCAATCCCATTACCATGGGTATCAAGACTAGCAAAGCTTAATGGGAAAGGAAGGGGTAAATTGGTGAGGTTGCAGCAGCGGCTAATCAAGTATGGTGGCTAACCAACGCAAATAAGAGCGAGAAGAGAGCAAGCGAAACGGTCGTGAAGCTAGCAATGATCAAGAGGTGATCCTGACTCCTACTTACGTCAAACATAACCCAAAGACCGTGTTCACTTCCCGGACTCCACCGAGAAGAGACCATCACGGCTACACACGCGATTGATGCGTTTTATTTCGGATCTGGTGTCAAGTTATCTACAACCGGACATTAACAAATTCCCATCTGCCACATAACCGCGGGCACGGCTCTCGAAAGTTTAAACCCTGCAGGGGTGTCCCAACTTAGCCCATGATAAGCTCTCGCGATCAACGAAGGATATACCTTCTCCCAGGAAGACCCGATCAGTCTCGGAATCCCGGTTTACAAGACATTCGACAATGGTAAAACAAGACCAGCAAAACCGCCTGATGCGCCGACATCCCGATAGGAGCTGCACATATCTCATTCTCAGGGCAACACCGGATGAGACATCCTACGAGTAAAACCAGACCTCGAGTTTCCCCGAGGGGGCCCCGCAGTCTACTCGGTTCGGACCAACAGTTAGACAAGCATTGGCTCGGGGGGGGGGGCTGAAATAAAGATGACCCTTGGGTTAATTACTACCAAGGGAAAAGTAGGTGGTGGTGAGGCAAATGGTAAAACCAAGGTTGGGCCTTGCTGGAGGAGTTTTATTCAAAGCGAGCTGTCAAGGGGGTCCCATAAATCACCCGACCGCGTTAGGAATGCAAAATCCAGGAACATAACACCGGTATGACAGAAACTAGGGCGGCAAGAGTGGAACAAAACACCAGGCATAAGGCCGAGCCTTCCACCCTTTACCAAGTATATAGATGCATTAATTAAATAAGAGATATTGTGATATCCCAACATAACCCTGTCCACCATGGAGCAATCTTCAACTTCACCTGCAACTAACAACGCTATAAGAGGGGCTGAGCAAAGCGGTAACATAGCCAAACAACGGTTTGCTAGGAAGGGTGTCAAAGGTTAGAGGTTCATGGCAATTTGGGAGGCTTGAAGAACAAGTTATAGGAAGCGCAGCATAGCGATAGAACGAAGCAACTAGCATAGCAATGATAGTAGTGAGATCCAGGGTAGCGGTCATCTTGCCTGAAATCCCGCTAGGAAGAAGAACGAGTCCATGAAGAAGATGAAGCCACAAAGACGAACCAAGCGTAGACGAACGAATCCTCACGGTCGCAACGAAACGGAAACTATCGAGAAGAAACACACAACATAGTAAACACACCACACATAGACAAGACATGATGCACAACAAGCATGATGCATGACAAAGCTAGATGAGGCTACTCATGGAAAGAGATGATGCAAACAAGAATAACACATCAAAGCAAGTTTAAATGAGGCCGGAAACAACATATAACAATTCCGGTAAGTCCTCATATGCAAATTTCGAAATGGGTCCAGATCTGAATAAACCTTATGTTCAAGTTGTTATACAGCAACTTAAAGAGCACCAAGATAATCTACACGAAAATCTAGTCAAGTTACATATAAAGTTCATTTAGTTCGGAGCTACGGCCTAGAAGATATGAGCAAAACAAGTTAAGCATGTCATTGATGCAAAATGCACACAAACATCAAGCAAACACCTCAAAACAAGGATGCAAGATGATAATATGAAACAACATGCAAAATCAAGCAAGTTTCATATAGAGGACACTCAAAACGGAGCAACGGTGCAACACATACACTCTATACAAGACATAACAACAATCTGTCCAAAACAGCAACTAGGCATCTTGCAAGCATCAAAACAATATGCTACAGCACCCCAACATAAGAACAAAAGGCATGGGCATGAAGTACAGATAAAGCATAACAAAACATGAACACTGAGCTATCTCCAGAAATCACTAGAACATGCTCAAAAGGACATGGGAAGATTGCAAATAATAACAGTTTCAGACTTATCAGGAAATAACATCAGGTTGCAATGTTTAGAGCAAGCAAACAACATGTTACAGGAACTTATCATGGCAAACAAAGGCATGGCATGATACTACTAAATGCATAGAACACAAGTCCCTTACTGACCATGAGCCAAAAGGGCACAGAAAATATGATGGCACCCATGTAAACATGGCAAGTTATATGACAGATTCATACATGGCAGGAACAACAATAAGTAGGCATGTTGGTGAGCTTGAACCACTCACCACAGAGCAATACATGGCATGGCAAGGCAACCAACAGTAAGAAGACATATTTATAAAGGTAAACATGGCAAGATCAAGTTCATAGGGTGCATGGATCACTAGAAAAGCACATGGCCGAAACTGAACGTAATGTTAACAGGCTGACAACAACATTATTTAGCAACTTGAGAGCAAGATTACAACAGGTTACAGCAGGCTATAAATGCAACCAGGGGCATGAATGGATAGAGCATGACATGTATAACAATTAATCCCTAGTGAACATCTCCAGATTATGCATAGAATAACTAGTAGAAGCATGTTAACATAGCAACAAAATATAACAGAATCAGCCTAGCAAAACAGTAACAACAAGTGCCCTACTTAACAAGCTCGATAAACTCAGCACACAACTCACAAAAATACATGGATAGCACCTCTGGAAAGATGGCATGGCATAGATCAGAACACATGTAGACATAAACCTCATAGGATGCACACATCAAACATGGCAAAAATGACAAATGAGCAAGTTATAACAGTTTCAGCAGATTAACATCAACATGCACTCTTCCAACAGCATTTCGGGCGTCAACATGAGCTCAAATGAAAATGATGCAATGATATGAAATGATGTACTCGTCGAGGCGAACAATTTGACATATTACACGCATGAAACATAGCTACGGATGCAGAGATACGATGCGATGAACATGACATGATAATGTCACAGATTCGGGGACTTGGTCGTTTTCTGAAAAAAAAAACAGATGAGCGCTATGAAACTAAAACACCCTGGGCTTCAGCCCATGACGGTGCTGCAGGCTGGGGAGGCCGGTGGCTGGGCCGCGGCTGGGCCGGCCCATGCAGCGGGAGCGAGGGGGCGTGGCTCTCCCGATCCGATCTGGATCGAGACGAGCGGCGGCGGCGCGTTGGTGCTCCGGCGAGCCGGCGACGGCGGGGTCGAGCAGAGGATGGTGAAGGGGACCGGGAACGGCGCCGGAGGCCGGAGGGGCACGGAGGAGGCCGGGACGGCGAGGTCTGGCGAGTTGAGGCAGGGCGGCGTCGGCTCCGGCCGGCGAGACGCAGCGCCGGCGAGGGAGACGGGAACCTGGCGGCGGAGGCGCAGGCGAAGGGCGGCAGGCGGGACGAGGCGTGGGGCGACGTCAGAGAGGGAGGCGCTGACGGCGGGGCGACGGCGCAGGACGGCGCGCTCCGGTCGCCGGAGTTGGTCGCCGGCGACGGTGCAAAATGGCGGGCGGTGGAGCAAGGGCGGTGAGGCTCGGGACGAGCGCTCGGGCCACGGTGGGCGGGCGCGGACGGCAGAGGCAGCACGGGCTCGCGCGGGCCCGATCCGGGTCCGCGGGCCGCGCGGTGGAGGGAGGAGAGAGAGGGTGAGGTGCTGGTGAGGTGGCGGCGTGGGATTGGGTGCGGGCGGCGGCGGAGCTGACGTGTCGGCCCCGGATTGGTCCGGCCGACGTGCCTGCAGGGCGGCGGACGCGTCCGGACAGCGGCGGACATGTCCGGCGGCGCGGGGAGGAGTTTGCTAGGGTTTGGACTGCGAGAAATTCAGGGGAGGCACACATATTTATAGGTAGAAGGAGGTAGGAGTGTCCAAATGAGGAGCGGTTTTCGGCCACGCGATCGTGATCGAACGACCGAGAGCATGGAGTGGAGTTTGCTGGGTTTTGGGCCACTTTGGAGGGGGTGTTGGGCTGCACACAAAAGAGGCTTTGCGGTTACCCGGTTAACCGTTGGAGTACCAAACGACCTCCAAATGGCACGAAACTTGACAGGCGGTCTACCGGTGCTATACCAAGGCCGCTTGGCAAACCTCGGGCCATTCCGAGAAAGTTTAACACCCACTCACAACAAGAGACAAAAGGGGGACGCCGAAGGATATAGGAGTGCCGGTTTGCAAAACGGACAATGGGGAAAAAGCTCGGATGCATGAGACGGACATGTATGCAAAATGAAATGCACATGATGACAAGATATGAAATGCCTATGATGACATGGAAAAGTGCAACACGCAAGCAAATGACATGGCAACGATGGCGAATAACTGGCGAACACCTGGCGCATCAAATCCGGGGCGTTACAGACATTACCGTCCACGTCCGTCTTCTTCTTAAAGATCCATTTATCCCAATGGCTTGCCGATCATCGGGAAAGTCCACCAAAGTCTATGCTTTGTTCTAATACATGGATCCTATCTCGGATTTCATGGCTTCTAACCATTTGTCGGAATATGGGCCCACCATCGCTTCTCCATAGCTCGCAGGTTCATTGTTGTCTAGCAACATGACCTTCAAGACAGGATTACTGTACCACTCTGAAGTAGTACGCATCCTTGTCACCCTACGAGGTATGGTAGCGACTTGATCTGAAACTTCATGATCACTATCATAAGCTTCTGCTTCAATTGGTGTAGGCGCCACAGGAACAACTTCCTGTGCCCTGCTACACACTAGTTGAAGTGATGGTTCAATAACCTCATCAAGTCTCCACCATCCTCCCACTCAACTTTCCGAGACAAACTTTTCCTCGAGAAAGGACCCGATTCAAGAAACAATCCCTATTGCTTTCGGATCTGAATTAGGAGGTATACCCAACTGTTTTGGGTGTCCTATGAAGATGCATTTTATCCGCTTTGGGTTCGAGCTTATCAACCTGAAACCTTTTTCACATAAGCGTCGCAGCCCCAAACTTTTAAGAAACGACAACTTAGGTTTCTCCAAACCACAGTTCAAACGGCGTCGTCTCAATGGAATTACGTGGTGCCCCATTAAAGTGAGTGCGGTTGTCTCTAATGCCTAACCCATGAACGATAGTGGTAATTCGATAAGAGACATCATGGTACGCACCATATCCAATAGGGTGCAACTATGATGTTCGGACACACCATCAAACTATGGTGTTCTAGGCGGTATTTAATTGTGAAACAATTTCCACAATGTCTTAATTGCGTGCCAAAGCTCGTAACTCAGATACTCATCTCTATGATCATATCATAGACATTTTATCCTCTTGTCATGTTGATCTTCAACTTCACTCTGAAATTACTTGAACCATTCAATAATTCAGACTTGTGTTTCATCAAGTAAATATACTCAACATCTATTCGAATCATCTGTGAAGTAAGAACATAACGATATTCACTGCATGCCTCAGCACTCATTGGACTGCACACATCAAAATGTGTTACTTCCAACAAGTTGCTATCTTGTTCCATCTTACTGAAAACGAGGCTTTTCAGTCATCTTGCCCATGTGGTATGATTTGCATATCTCAAGTGATTCAAAATCAAGTGAGTCCAAACAATCCATCTGCATGGAGTTTCTTCATGCGTATACACCAATAGACATGGTTCGCATGTCTCAAACTTTTCAAAACGAGTGAGTCCAAAGATCCATCAATATGGAGCTTCTTCATGCGTTTTATACCAATATGACTTACAAGGCAGTGCCACAAGTAAGTGGTACTATCATTACTATCTTATATCTTTTGGCATGAAAATGTGTATCACTACGATCAAGATTCAATAAACCATTCCTTTAGGTGCAAGACCATTGAAGGTATTATTCAAATAAATAGAGTAACCATTATTCTCCTTAAATGAATAACCGTATTGCGATAGACATAATCCAATCATGTCTATGCTCAACGCAAACACCAAATGACAATTATTCAGGTTTAATACTAATCTTGATGGTAGAGGGAGCGTGCGATGTTTGATCATATCAAACTTGGAAACACTTCCAACACATATCGTCAGCTCACCTTTAGCTAGTCTCCATTTATTTCGTAGCTCTTTTATTTCGAGTTACTAACACTTAGTAACCGAACCGGTATCTAATACCCTGGTGCTACTAGGAGTACTAGTAAAGTACACATTAACATAATGTATATCCAATATACTTCTATCGACCTTGTCAGCCTTCTTATCTACCAAGTATCTAGGGTAATTCTGCTCCAGTGGTTATTCCCCTTATTACAGAAGCACTTAGTCTCGGGTTTGGGTTCAACCTTGGGTTTCTTCACTGGAGCAGCAGCTGATTTGTCGTTTCATGAAGTATCCCTTCTTGCCCTTGCCCTTCTTGAAACTAGTGGTTTCACCAACCATCAACAATTGATGCTCCTTCTTGATTTCTAATTTCGCGGTGTCAAACATCGTGAATACCTCAAGGATCATCATATCTATCCCTAATATGTTATAGTTCATCACGAAGCTCTAGCAGCTTGGTGGCAATGACTTTGGAGAAACATCACTATCTCATCTGGAAGATCAACTCCCACTTGATTCAAGTGATTGTTGCACTCAGACAATCTGAGCACAAGCTCAAAGATTGAGCTTTTCTCCCTTAGTTTGCAGGCTAAGAAAATCATCGGAGGTCTCATACCTCTTGACGTGGGCACGAGCCTGAAATCCCAATTTCAGCCCTCGAAACATCTCATATGTTTCGCGACGTTTCAAAAATGTCTTTGGTGCCTCAACTCTAAACCGTTTAACTGAATTATCACGTAGTTATCAAAACGTGTATGTCCGATGTTCGCAACATCCTCAAACGGCGTTTGGGGTTCAGCACACTGAGCGTTGCATTAAGGACATAAGCTTTCTACTGTCCGCATAATCGCTACTGTCAACTTTCAACTATATTTTCTCTAGGAACATATCTAAACAGTGGAACTAAAGCGCGAGCTTACGACATAATTTGCAAAGATCTTTTGACTATGTTCAGGATAATTAAGTTCATCTTATGAACTCCCACTCAGATAGACATCCCTCTAGTCATCTAAGTGATTACATGATCCTAGTCAACTAGGCCGTGTCCGATCATCACGTGAGACGGACGAGCCATCATCGGTGAACATCTTCATGTTGATCGTATCTACTATACGACTCATGCTCGACCTTTCGGTCTCTTGTGTTCCGAGGCCATGTCTGTACATGCTAGGCTCGTCAAGTCAACCTAAGTGTTTCGCGTGTGTAAATCTGGCTTACACCCGTTGTATGTGAACGTAAGAATCTATGACACCCGATCATCACGTGGTGCTTCGAAACGACGAACTTTCGCAACGGTGCACAGTTAGGAGGAACACTTTCTTGAAATTTTAATGAGGGATCATCTTATTTACTACCGTCGTTCTAAGCAAATAAGATGTATAAACATGATAAACATCACATGCAATCAAATAGTGACATGATATGGCCAATATCATATTGCTCCTTTTGATCTCCATCTTCGGGGCTCCATGATCATCATCGCCACCGGCATGACACCATGATCTCCATCATCATGATCTCCATCATCGTGTCTTCATGAAGTTGTCTCGCCAACTATTACTTCTACTACTATGGCTACCGGTTAGCAATAAAGTAAAGTAATTACATGGCATTGTTTAATGACACGCAGGTCATACAATAAATTAAGACAACTCCTATGGCTCCTGCCGGTTGTCATACTCATCGACATGCAAGTCGTGATTCCTTTTATAAGAACATGATCAATCTCATACATCACATATCATTCATCACATTCTTCTTGGCCATATCACATCACATAGCATACCCTGCAAAAACAAGTTAGACGTCCTCTAATTGTTGTTTGCATGTTTTACGTGGCTGCTATGGGTTTCTAGCAAGAATGTTTCTTACCTACGCAAAAACCACAACGTGATATGTCAATTGCTATTTACCCTTCATAAGGACCCTTTTCATCGAATCCGTTCCGACTAAAGTGGGAGAGACTAGCACCCGCTAGCCACCTTATGCACCAAGTGCATGTCAATCGGTGGAACCTGTCTCACGTAAGAGTACGTGTAAGGTCGGTCCGGGCCGCTTCATCCCACAATACCGTCGAAACAAGATTGGACTAGTAACAGTAAGCATATTGAACAAAATCAATGCCCACAACTACTTTGTGTTCTACTCGTGCAAAGAATCTACGCAATAGACCTAGCTCATGATGCCACTGTTGGGGAACGTAGCAGAAATTCAAAATTTTCCTACGTGTCACCAAGATCTATCTATGGAGAAAACAACAACGAGGGGAAGGAGAGTGCATTTACATACCCTTGTAGATCGCTAAGCGGAATCGTTCAAGAGAACGGGGTTGAAGGAGTCGTACTCGTCGTGATCCAAATCACCGGAGATCCTAGTGCCGAACGGACGGCACCTCCGCGTTCAACACACGTACAGCCCGGTGACGTCTCCCATGCCTTGATCCAGCAAGGAGAGAGGGAGAGGTTGAGGAAGACTCCATCCACCAGCATCACAACGGCGTGGTGGTGATGGAGGAGCTTGGCAATCCTGTAGGGCTTCGCCAAGCACCGCGGGAGAGGAGTACTTGGGAGAGGGGGAGGGCTGCGCCAGAACTTATGGTGCGGCTGCCCTCCCACCCCCCACATATATATAGGGGCAAGGGAGAGGGGGGCCGGGCCCCTCAGATCCAATCTAAGGACGGGGCTGCGGCCAAGGGGGGGGAGGAGTGCCTCGCAAGACAAGTGGAGGCCCTCCCCCCTTAGGGTTTTCCCTCTCCCATGCGCATGGGCCTTGGGGGGGCTGGTGCCCCTGGCCCATTAAGGCTAGGGCGCCCCCTACAGCCCATGCTACTGTATTGGACGTGGTGGAACAATTTTCGGACCTCCGGACCCCTCCAGAATCCTTCGGAACCTTCTGGAAGCTTCCCGGTACAATACCGAAAAAACCCGAACTTTTTCCGGAACCCAAACAACAACTTTCCATATATAAATCTTTACCTCCGGACCATTCCGGAACTCCTCGTGACGTCCGGGATCTCATCCGGGACTCTGAACCACATTCGGTAACCACATACAAACTTCCTTTATAACCCTGGCGTCATCGAACCTTAAGTGTGTAGACCCTACGGGTTCGGGAACCATGCAGACATGACCGAGACGCTCTCCAGTCAATAACCAACAGCGGGATCTGGATGCCCATGTTGGCTCCCACATGTTCCACAATGATCTCATTGGATGAACCACGATGTCAAGGACTCAATCAATCCCGTATACAATTCCCTTTGTCTAGCGGTATTATACTTGCCCGAGATTCGATCGTCGGTATACCGATACCTTGTTCAATCTCGTTACCGGCAAGTCTCTATACTCGTTCCGTAACACATCATCCCGTGATCAACCCCTTGGTCACATTGTGCACATTATGATGATGTCCTACCGAGTGGGCCCAGAGATACCTCTCCGTCACACGGAGTGACAAATCCCAATCTCGATTCATGCCAACCCAACAGACACTTTCGGAGATACCTGTAGTGCACCTTTATAGCCACCCAGTTATGTTGTGACGTTTGGTACACCCAAAGCATTCCTACGGTATCCGGGAGTTGCACAATCTCATGGTCTAAGGAAAAGATACTTGACATTAGAAAAGCTTTAGCATACGAACTACGATCTTTGTGCTAGGCTTAGGATTGGGTCTTGTCCATCACATCATTCTTCTAATAATGTGATCCCGTTATCAACGACATCCAATGTCCATGGTCAGGAAACTGTAACCATCTGTTGATCAACGAGCTAGTTAACTAGAGGCTTACTAGGGACATGGTGTTGTCTATGTACCCACACATGTATCTGAGTTTCCTATCAATACAATTATAGCATGGATAATAAACGATTATCATGAACAAGGAAATATAATAATAACTAATTTATTATTGCCTCTAGGGCATATTTCCAACAATAATCACCCAGTTACGTTGTGACGTTTGGTAGCACACAAAGTGTTCCTCCGGTATTCGAGAGTTGCATAATCTCTTAGTCATAGGAACATGTATAAGTCATGAAGAAAGTAATAGCAACGTACTAAACGATCAAGTGCTAAGCTAACGGAATGGGTCAAGTCAATCACATCATTCTCTAATGATGTGATCCCGTTAATCAAATGACAATTCATGTCTATGGCTAGGAAACTTAACCATCTTTGATTCAATGAGCTAGTCAAGTAGAGGCATACTAGTGACACTCTGTTTGTCTATGTATTCACACATGTACTAAGTTTCTGGTTAATACAATTCTAGCATGAATAATAAACTTTTATCATGATATCAGGAAATATAAATAACAACTTTATTATTGCCTCTAGGGCATATTTTCTTCAGGGACCTTTTAAGACCGCTCGAGGCGGCATGACGCACTTGCTGGTGGCGGTGGACAAGTTCACCAAATGGATCGAGGCGCGACCGATCAAGAAGCTGGACAGACCGATAGTCATCCGGTTCGTCAAGAACATCACAGTGCGCTACGACATCCCGCACAACATCATCACGGACAACGACACCAACTTCGCCAAGGGCGCACTCACGCAGTATTGCTCCGTCTCCGGCATCCGCCTCGACTTGGCCTACGCGGCCCATCCGCAGTCCAACGGCTAGCTCGAGTGGGCCAATAGTCTCATCCTATTCGGTATCAAGCCTCGGCTCATCGAGCCACTCGTCTGTTCACCCGACAGTTGGCTTGGCGAGCTACCGGCCGTCCTTTGGAGCCTCCGCACAACGCCAAATCGGTCGACCGGGTTCACCCCATTCTTCCTCGTCTACAGAGCAGAAGCCGTCATCCCAACTGACATCGAGTTCGCTTCACCGCGAGTCGTAATGCACACCGAAGCCGAAGCCAAGGAGGCCCGTGAAGACGACATCGACCTACTTGAAGAAGCACACCCTTTTGGCACTCAGCCGATCCGCCATTTATCAGAAAGGCCTGAGGCACTACCATAGCAAGAAGATCAAGCCCCTCCCATTCCGTGAGGGAGACCTCGTCCTTCGGCTTGTCTAGCAACAAGCTGGCCAACACAAGTTGGCCTCCCCATGGGAGTGCCCCTTCATCATCAGCAAAGCCATGTGCGACCGCAACGCCTACTACCTCATCGATGCCCGCAAATCAAACAAGCGCAAGAGACACACCGGCGACGAAGATACAACCCGGCCGTGGAATGCAGAACTCCCCCGCCCATTTTATAGTTAGCTGTGTGCACGTATGTATCACCACCTTTTGTAAGCGCATGAAAAACTTTGGGGTCCCTGGACGACGCTCAGGGGCTGCCCTTTCCAGCCAAGTTATTATGCTCATTTGTGCAATTTTTCTTAAAACCCCCCACCACCGGGTCGACTCGCTCAACCCAGGGGCTCGGGGGCTGGCCAGCTTGAAAACCACCCGCCGTCTTCCTTAATACATCTCGGTGTGTTTGGGTTACCTCAGCCCTCCACTTTGCCCTACGCCACAGAACCGGCTTCGGCTGTTGGCCGGCAAGAATTATGGGCCAGAGCACCAACATGTTGCGAAATACTAAGTTGGGTCCGTTGGATTGGCCAACCCAGCCCCGCCACCTTAACTTACTGCACGATCGGCTGCTCGCCAGCCGGCTTCGCCGGTTGTCGCCAGCCAGCCCAATGGGTGTTTCGCTCGCGCTCAATGTTTGGAGATACTAAGGCCCAGTTCTTTTGCCAGAATCTGGGGATTCTCCCAGAATCCGACTCCTACCCAGCTTCTCCCAGAATCTTTGAGTCCACTTTGTTTTACAATCCTATATAATTAGACCCTAACTAGATAGGATTGTAAAACAAATGGGGCTCAAAGATTTTGGGAGAAACTGGGTAGGGGTTAGATTCTGGGAGAATCCCCAGATTCTGGCAAAAGAACTGGGCCTAAGTACCGTGCGCTCCTTCCTAGGACCGAACTCCTTGTGACAGACCGGAACACGGCTGTTCGACTCGCGCCGGAGGGGGGGGGGAGGCCTGACGAGGAAGCAAGCAAGAAAACAGCTCGAAAAACAGAAAGCAAAAGTGCAAACACTCATGAAATATTTACATCATGGATAAAACAGGCCCAAGGGCAGAGTTCATTACATTTCACCTAAACACCCTAGTGGGTGGTTGGACCTGCTACTTAACAAAAAATGTTGAAAAGATAAAACAGGGTGGCTTCAGCTTCAGGAAGCCCCAGCGCCGGGTCGCGCAGCTGCCGGCTCCTCCTTGATGGCCTCCGGGTCCACCGAGGTGCCGATGTCTTCTAACCCGGCATCCTCATCCTCATAAGGACCTGACTCCTCAAAGCTGCCCTCCGGGTCGTCCAGCTGCAGGCCAAAGTCGTCAGGAGGAATGACCCTGCCGTCACCTGTCCGCTCCGGCTGGAACTCGTCGTGCATCGAGAACCCGGCGATATAGCTAGCCCGAGCGGCGATCCAGCCGGCCTCCGCCTGCAGCTGGTGCTCCGCACCGGCTCGCTGGCCCATCAACCGATCCAGTGCCAGGTCTGGGTGCCAAGACTTGATGAACCTGAGTGCCATCTCGACACCGGCACGGGCGGCGAAGACACGCCACGCGTGGAGCCGCACCGGTCCAGTCTCCAACCACCGCACCAACCGTGAGAAGTTGTTCGGCGCAATGATGCCAGGCCAGAGGGCCACCGTCTTCCCCGCACCAACCTCAGTGACCCGCGCCCTCTGCTCCCCCAAGACTTGCAGGCGAGCCTTACGCGGTCATAATCTTTGAGAAGGTCCAGGCGACACACGGGTCAGTCCCGGCCTCCACGACACCCTGCAGCGACGCTGAAAGTGAACGGCCTCCTCTGCCACCCTATGTCTCCGGGAAGTGCCCTATCAAAAAGAAGAGCAAGTCAGCGACATAAAAGGAAATCGACTTTGCAACCCATTAGAATCAAAGGAAGCACTTACTGGCAAAGGTCTCGTCCAGGTGCTACGCTTCAAGCAACAAACTGTGCCGCTCCATGTTGCCGGCACGGTCGCGATCCTGGAGTGCCTTCTCCAGCTCGGCGACCTTAGCAACGACCGCCTTCAGTTCGGCGTCCTTGGTGGCAGACGCCTTCTCATGCTCCCCGTTTAGACGGAGGAGCTCCGCCTGGTGGGCCTCTGCCGCCGTGACCACCGCCGTCTTCAGATGGTCCACCTCGGCCTGTAGCTGGCCCTTGTCATCAGCGAGTCGGTCGTGCTGCTGGCCGGCTTCAGCAAGGGCTTGCTTACCCACCATTTCCTTGGCCGTCTCCATCCTAAGGCGCTCCACCTCGTCCTGCAGCCGGCTCTTGTTGCCAGCCAGCTACTCCTACAGCCGTCCGGCTTTGTCAAGCTCCCGCTCGGCTACCGCCGCCTCCGCCCTCAGCTCCCCCGCCTCTACCCGAAGCTGACCAGCATAGGCGACAGCCATGTCGCGCTGGTGGCCGGCTTGGATCAGCCAGGTTTGTCAAGCTAGCGCCGCGGCCACAATGGCTGCACAACAAGCTCAGAATCAGAACAAAATCAAGACTACATTAAGATTTGACCCAACTACTACATTGTTGACTCGAATCTCGGGGCCTACACCCAGTGGGCGCGCTAGCGCCCCCCACTAAGATCACACGAGAGTCTTACCTTCGGCAATACGGAGCTCCTCCTCCTTGGCAGCGAGCTGCACCTTGTGATGCCGATGCTTATCCGGGAGACGGTTCAAGACGCCATCCCGGTAGGCGTCTAGTTGTTGCGAAGAACGAAAATCAGCACAAGATAGAGCATTTAAGATTCGACCCAACTACTATGTTGTTGGCCTGAATCTCGGGGGCTACACCTAGTGGGTGCGCTAGCCCCCCCCCCCACTAACTAGCTGCAAGAAGACAGAAGATGAAGGGAAAAGGATTACCATCACGGCGTGCTCCAGCGTGCGTCCCCGCTCCACTTCAGCCCGAGTGAAGGCCTGAACCCGCTCCGCGCGCTCGCGGAGACGCTGGCTTACGGTGGCCATCGCCGCCTCCTCCCGCGTCAAGGGCCCAAAGACGACCTCACTAGGCCCAACCCGAGCCGGTTGCGACCCGGCGGCCTGACGGCTCCCTGGCTGGATCACTAGGGCATGGTCACCGCTCGCCACCCCCTCCAGAACCGGCATCTCCTCCGACACGACGGCCAGCATCGCCGGCGGTACCACATCCTGTGGCGCCTCATCTATCGGCACCCAAGGCACCCTGTCCGCTGTCGCCCGCGGCTCCTCCTCCAAGGCGGCTCCGCCACCTCCTCCCTCCACCTCTGCCCGCTCGGCCACGTCAGTACGCGGCGGGGTGCCGTCCTCGATCACCACGACCTCCCGGTCGTCCACCGCCATCTCCGCCCGACCATCCCGGCTGCGCTCCCCCTCCGACGGCGGCACGAGAACCGTCGTCACTGGCTCCATGCCCACCAGCGCCTCCGGCCCCGCCGGCCTTCCGTCGGTTTGCTCCCTTGTCGCGACGGTCCTGGCCCAAGCTTGGGCTGACACTGATACGTCTCCAACATATCTATAAATTTTGATTGTTCCATGCTATTATATTACCCGTTTTGGATGTTTATGGGCTTTACTTTACACTTTTATATCATTTTTGGGACTAACCTACTAACCGAAGGCCCAGCCCGAATTGCTGTTTTTTTTGCCTATTTCAGTGTTTCAAAGAAAAGGAATATCAAACGGAGTCCAAACGGAATGAAACCTTCGGGAGCGATCTTTTTGGAACAAACGTGATCCAAGGGACTTGGAGTGGACGTCAAGCAGCAGAGGAGGCGGCCACAAGGGTGCCCGGTGCGCCCCCTACAGGTGGGCGCGCCCCCACCCTCGTGGGCCCCTTGAGCGTCCACGGACCTACTTCTTCCTCCTATATATACCCATGTACCCTGAAACCATCGAGGGGCACCACAAAAAACTATTTCCACCGCTGTAACCTTCTGTATCTGCGAGATCCCATCTTGGAGCCTTCGTCGGTGCTCCGCCGGAGGGGGAATCGGCCATGGAGGGCCTCTACATCATCTCCAAGGCCCTTCCGATGAGTTGTGAGTAGTTTACCACAGACCTTCGGGTCCATAGTTATTAGCTAGATGGCTTCTTCTCTCTCTTTGAATCTCAATACAAAGTTCTCCTCGATCTTCTTCGAGATCTATTCGATGTAACTCTTTTTGCGGTGTGTTTGTCGAGATCCAATGATTGTGGGTTCATGATCAAGTTTATCTATGAGAAATATTTGAATCTCTTCTGAATTCTTTTATGTGTGATTAAGTTATCTTTGTAAGTCTCTTCGAATTATCATTTTGGTTTGGCCTACTAGATTGATCTTTCTTGTAATGGGAGAAGTGCTTAGCTTTGGGTTCATTCTTGCGGTGTCCTTTCCAGTGACAGCAGGGGCAGCAAGGCACGTATTGTATTGTCGCCATCGAGGATAAAAAGATGGGGTTTATATCATATTGCATGAGTTTATCCCTCTACATCATGTCATCTTTCTGAATGCGTTACTCTGTTCTTTATGAAGATAATACTCTAGATGCATGCTGGATAGCGGTCGATGTGTGGAGTAATAGAAGTAGATGCAGGCAGGAGTCGGTCTACTTGTCACGGACGTGAGGCCTATATACATAATCATGCCTAGATAATCTCATAATTATTCGCTTTTCTATCAATTGCTCGACAGTAATTTGTTCACCCACCGTAATACTTATGCTATCTTGAGAGAAGCCACTAGTGAAACCTATGGCCCCCGGGTCTATCTTTTATCATATAAGCTTTCCATCTACTTTTATTTGCATCTTTACTTTTCCAATCTATATCATAAAAATACCAAAAATATTTATCTTATCATATTATCTCTATCAGATCTCACTTCGCAAGTGGCCGTGAAGGGATTGACAACCCCTTTATTGCGTTGGTTGCGAGGTTCTTGTTTGTTTGTGTAGGTGCATGGGACTTCTAAGGAGCCTCCTACTGGATTGATACCTTGGTTCTCAAAAACTGAGGGAAATACTTACGCTACTGTGCTGCATCACCCTTTCCTCTTCAAGGAAAACCAACGCAAGCTCAAGACGTAGCAGGCCCCACCGCCATCGCCACCTCGGCCCTATTTTGGTCCTTCCAGGCCAGGGCCTCAGTGTCGGCCGGGTCCAGGCCAAGGTTCGGATTGACAATCTCCTCATCCCGGTCGATGGTGCTCGATCGGGTCCTCCGAAACACGGCGTTGCCCGCGGACGCGGCCTCCATCGTCGCCAGCGCCAGCGCCATCAGCTACCTAAAGCACGACGAAATAAGTGAATAAGGAAAAAGGAAGCTGATTTTATGATCCACACCACCATGGAACAGTCGGTCTCGCCGGCGCCCCTGGCATGAAGCGGCACTGCTTCTTGGTGGTCGGCTTGGCGCCAGCCGCCTGGTCTGCCGCATGCTTCACGGCCTGCTTCCGAAGCGCCACGTCCCCCTTCACATCCGGCCGACTAGACAACCCGGCCGCGTCGCCGCCCTCTCCCCTCGGCGCCACTGCGTCGCCAATTTCGTCAGCATCACCATGCACCTTTCGGCAGGCATCACAAGAAATCAAGACGCAGAAACTTACCTGCCTGGCACATCGTGCCAGCGTCGGCGTCGGCCGCCTCCGACTCCTCGAGCAGCACCGCCGCATCCTCCGAGCCGACTTGCACCACGTGCGTCATCACTCGATCATATGGATGCCGGATGGTGTTCAGCAGTACCTCCTTTGTCGCTTCGGGATGGATAAGAAGATGAGCAGCAGCAAAGAACAAGGACCAAGGACTCACCGTCGGTGTCGGGTTCCCGTGGCTGTAGAGGGGCTTCCCGAACCACCACTCCTCCTTCAGCCCGGCCTTCGAGATGTCATTGACCTGGCTGGCAATCTGCTCCACCAGGAGGCGCCGGGGCGACATCCTGTTGGGGTCTTGAAGACCGTTCATGTCGCCGATGATGTGGGTGCGGCGCTGCAGCAACAGCACCCGGCGCATGATGAAGGCGGCAATGAGGTCGGTGCTGGTGAGCCCCTCCCGCGCCTTCATCTCCGCGACCCAGGCGCATAGGTTGAGCACATCCTGCAATGGATTCTTGGGGAAGTAGGAACAGATGGTCCTCCTCTGCAGCGTCACATCGACGAAGGGCGGCATGTTGATGTGATCCGCGCCAAGGTTGCTGACGTAGAAAAAGGAGTTCTGCCACTTCTTGGCAGAATCCTCCAACATCATCTTGGGGCACCCCACGCGACCGCGTCATGATGACGGCGGCCCTGCAGGCGGACATGGCTCCGGGCCCCGGCCCCTGCTGCTTCAGAAAGAAGAGGCGCACCAAGAGGTCGATGGTGGGCTCGACGCCCAGGTACCCCTCGCACCGGGTGACGAACCCATAGAGCTGCAAGATGGCGTTCGCGCCCAGATGGTGCAGCTAGAGCTCGAAGAACTCTAGGAACGCGCCGAAGAAGTCACTCGCGGGGAGGCCAAACCCGTGTTTGAAGTGCGTGAAGAAAGCCACGTGCTCGGTCTCCTCTAGGCACGGCTCCTGCTCGCCCCCCGGCAAGTGCATGGCCACCGCCGTCTCCGGCGGCAGCCGCCGCGTGTTGCGCAGGTACTGTATGTCCACCTGGCTGACGGTGGAACCCATCCACGAGCCCGACGGCAGCACCATCTACGATGCTGGGCACAAGAAAGAAGCCGAGGAGAAAGATTGGCGGCAAAGTCTCGCCCAAGAAGAAAGAATGGCGCGGTGCACGATAGTTGCAACAACAAGAGAGAAGGAAGAAGATGGACCACACATAGTAACTGTCTCGAGAATGGCAACCGACCCGCGGACGCCGCAATAAATCCACGTGCATGGACTGAGGACACGAAGTGCCGGGCCACAGATCGTTGCCCTGTCCCGTCATGCGCGTGGCCTGTCAGGCCCCTTCAGCTCCCGAGCGCCACGTGGCGCCCGCGCCGAACCCGAGAGATCATGCCCAAGATTTGGCAGACTCCTCGGTTTCCCGCCCGTGCCGGGATGCTGCGATCAGGCTTCCAGAAGCCGGCACACAGGTGTTGCCGGACCCGGCGGTGACAGGCTTCATCGACAGCCACCTTATCAAAGGGGAAACTACGAAGGCCCCCCCTGCTTGAAGCCGGCGAGCCTTCACAGCTTCGAGGACTACTGTCGGGGGGATGAACCCTGGGCAAGCAATGGAACCCGGGTCCTTTTCAAAAAATATCAGGGCAGCATCGCCCCTCAATCCGGCGCGCACTTGGCCGGGTTCGTCAACCCTGCCAAGTCCCTAAACTAGGCCAAGTCCTTCGACCCGACAGAGCCAAGACTTCCCCAGCAAGCCAGCTCTCACGTGGCGCCACCCTCAACCCCGCCACGGGTAAGCTCCCGTCGCATCCAAGGCGTGCAATGGGAAAAGTCCCCGCAGAGCGGATGAGCGTGGCCACAGTGCCCCACCAACTCCTCTGACCAGCAGAGGCATGGCAACAGCGGCCCATCCACTCCGCTGACCGAGGCCGGCATGGCTATAGTGCGCCCATCATCCCTGCTGACGCAGGCCGACGACGACCAGGCGGTGCGCCATTGTAGCTGAGTCGAACCGGCCGCTCCGTGACAATCGACAAGACGGAGAAAAGTGCCTCGCGGCGCACGGGGCCCGCGCCCGAAGAACCCCACGAGCCCTGGCACCCGGCAGGCCCCAGCACTGGCTTACCGGACGCTGACATCCCGGCCCCGCAGCCTTGTATCTTTACCATTGTAACCCTGGGGGGTTGACCAATAAAACCCCTAGGAGGCCTCCATGCACGGGGCGATAAGATCATCAGTAGAACACACACACACACACACACACACACACACACACACACACACACACACACCAGGAGAGGGAACAACCTGAACCTTGGCCTGTCTTCCTTCTTCCTCCAAACAGCTCTAGGAGCGACTCTGTACCGTACCATATAAACCACACTCGGCAGGACTATGGATATTATCTCTCCGGAGAGCCCCGAACCTGGGTATGTCTTGCGTCCCTCGCTCACTCATGCCGACCTTGCCTCTGGAGCTTCCCTCGAGCCTCCTCCTCCCTTTATCCATCCCCTGGCATCTGCCGTGCGCCCACCACGACAAACTTACACTTGTAAAGACATAACATAACAACCTGGAATGATCTATAACATGAGTTGATACACCGACACACTATGCAATCTAGGCATACAATCATAACAACATGGCATAGTGTTGATCAAGCAAGAAGTTATTTAATCAAAGAAAGTATGAGATCAACAAACTACTATCATGTCAATCATCTTAATGAAGGCCAACCATATATGCAATCACACAATAGTACATACTCGCAGTGCTATAGCACATGGTAGTAGACAATCAAAACAATCATTCTACTTGAAGCAATTGTTAACATGGCATGGTAATAAACCAATATAAATAAACAAAAATGATAATTGCCAGGATGTAATAAGCTAAGTTCTGTGCCACAAGAATAAACTAGTGATAGAAATGTAAACATAACCTAAATAAACCAACCATGTAATCTTGCATAACAATCATCTACAGAACAAAGGAACAACTAGGAAAAAATATGCTATGCGACAAAGAACCACAATGGATTTATTCGCAAACAGGAAAGCATTTTATTTGACTTCTAGCATAAAGGATCTATGCAACGACACGTAAACAATATATAACATCCATCATACACATGACAATGATTTCAAACCAATAAAATAACACGTGACATGGATGGAAATGAATATGTGAACCATATCTAAGATATATCCATGCTTAGAAAAAAAAAGATAATCAATACATAAAGTAATTCATGATTCAATGAACAAAGCAAAGCCTAGAATAATCCTACAGAATTATAAGCATGACGAACATTCAACAATAATCCTACGCAAAAATATCACATGAGACAACGTACAAATATAATAAATAAATAAAAGAAATACTTATAATAAATCCATTCAATCACATCTAACTTCTAGAATTTATGGAATAATTAGGAGGACTCCTAGGCATGTCATATGCATACAAATATCATACTACTACATGATACATGATACATGAAGTTATGTACAAGAAACCATACAAAACTATACTTCTTTTCCTAATAATAATAAAGCACGGATTGAATCCTTGGGTTCACCGTCACAATACGCTTTCTTTCCAAGTCCTAATACGCTTTTACGGTTTTTTCCCATTTCCAGCTGCTGGGCCTAACATTCATCGGCAAAAATGTTTCAGGCCAATGTTGTTCCTCCTTCGTATAAGACTCGAACTCACAATCTCACAATTCCTACGGACCAGCTTATTCTTTTGCTGGGAGAGGATTCATGTACGAATTAAATTGTACCACCACACCCCTTTATAAAAAAATCACCAGCTTTATATGTTTATGATTTACTATTCCGAGTATCAATAGGCGGCCTCCAAAATCACGAAAGATAGAGATGTGTTGGTCCCGGTGGGAAACAAAGGGAATAATTGACTCCTGAAAATTAATACTGATTGCTGCACACGCGGGATTGTGATATCTGCATGGCTCCACTAAAAGCGGTTTTGTAGTAAATCCGCATGGCTGATTAAAAGCAGTTTGTGGGAAATTAAATCTGCATGGCTGGGCGTCATTAAAACCTGGATTGTGGGATAAATTTGCGTGGCTAATTAAAAGTGGGTTGTGGGAAATTAAGAGGGTGCTTGGATACGTTTTAGTCCCATGACTAAAAATAGTGGGATTAAAACTTGCTAGCCTCAAGAGACTAAAATCAAGTTAATGGGCATTTATTATTCTTCAAACCCTCCAATCCAGAACTCGTATATGTTAAAGGAGAGGAGTTAAATGAGGAGAGAGAGGACTAATCCATATTTTAGTAGGGGTACCCCTGACTAAAATTTTTTAGTCTCAAGACTAGTTTTAGCCCCTTTTTAGTTAGGGGTGCTTGGAACTTTAGCCTCTTAAAGAGACTATTTTTAGTCAGACTAAAATAAGTCCCTTGGATCTAAGCACCCTCTAAATCTGCGTGGCTGATTGGCTCCTAATTAGGAGGATAGTTTGCACGACATGCCATTGTCAATAGGTCAAAAATACGAAATTGTCATGGCTGAGGACTTTTGAAGCACGTTCAGTTGGCATGAGCAAGGGAAGAAAGAGGCGTATACACGCGTGGTAATCCATCCACACCATTGTCATTAATGGTATATCCGCTTTACAATCATTCAACTCTTCGACAATACCAAGGTATGTTGCGAACATGCAAGCGTCAAGTCAACATGCTGATTACTGTAAAAATACATCAGATTAACGTTCCTTAAAATTTGGCATCAAATAAAAAATGTAGAAATACTTATTGATACATAGCTAGTACAAATGTTGAAAAAAATAGAAATGTAGAAAAATAAACCTTCTAAAATGTGCGTTACATGGTTTGCTTGCAGACATTCTTATATGTCTAAGTTTTTCAACATAAGTAAGATTCATTATGCATTATACATCAAATATATCAAAATTGAAGTTGGGTGGATGGATTTGTAATTGACGGGTAGAGAAGTACCTGTTGCCGGGAACAGGAGTGACGCCACACCTAGCAGAGCGCCTAGATGGGCGCCCAGCAGCTACAGCTCGGCGTAACAACTTTGGCGAACAGGCTGTCCAGGGCGAGCGTTTGACTTTGATCGGGCACCACTAATGTGCTGATGATTTAAGGCAGCACCCATTCATCATTCATATACTTGCATCTACTCCAACATATGACATGTGTTCAGGCCTACACCGCTAGGGCATATGATAGGTGTGTTCCTATAATTCATTCAGTGAAAACAACAAGAAAATTGAAATGTGAAATCAATACTGGCTGGACAGTTTCCAACTGAGAAGAAATCAATGAAAATCTTACCCACATCCGCACCCACACACGTTAGTAACCACGACTCGCCCTCGTCCTTCCTGTACGAGACCGTGGAGGAGGGGCTGCAGAGCACGCGCGTAGCACAACACCATGAGGGCTGAGGAGCACGAGTCCATATCAATGAAGGGCGGGATACAGGGAAGCAAGTGTTGGCGAAGCACGACCGTGGAGGTCGAGCGGCGGCCGAGGAGCTAAGGAGGTCGAGTGGCGGCAGAGGAGCCAAGGAGGTCAAGGCACGGCCGTGGAGGTCTAGCGGCGGCCGGGGAGCCAAGGAGCGGCGGTCGCCGAGGTCGAGCGGCGGCCGAGGCTGGGGCTGGGCGAAACCCTAGCATCACCCGTTTTGAGGCCGTGAGGAAGGAGTGCGTGTGCTTGTGCGTAGGCTGGCTCGCTCGGGCTGGGCTTTGGCCTTTGGCCCATGTGCAGACGATTGAGGAGTGACGAGCGACGAGCGAAAATCTGGTGTCGGACGAATGTAAGAGGGGAAACGGAACGTTGCGTTTCTTTTAGGTAGTAGAGAAGACATTGCCTTATTAATTTGATTTTTAACAGAAAATCAAGCACGTAAATTCAACATTTTTTATGAAAAGTTTCACACTTTTCCCCCTCCATTCTTGATTGTGGCTTCTTTTTATAGTATGATTCCCGGGATTGAGGGGCTGCCATGCATTCCTAAAGAAGGAAGCTGCACCCGATTGATTGGGCACTGATCACATGAAAAAATTAAAAGAAATGTGAATCACACTAATCGCATAGAAGGACCTAACTAAAGGAGGACACAACAATTTGAGGTTTAATTAACCCCTACAGTGTGGGACTGCATGGATTTTTAGCAGCAGCGGGCATGGATTTTAATTGTGTCATTTTTTTCCTCATTGTTTTTGCATATACAATTCTTACTAAAACCGTGCTAATTTTTTCTTCAGTTACAACGGATGACATGTGATGTGTTGCTTGCACTTATTGTCCTTACCAAATTTGAGACAATTTTAATTTCTCTCATTGTAACACACTGGAAGTTATGTTTACACATACAATCCTTACTAAATTCACGTTTATTTTCTCTCCCGTTCCAACGCACGGACATTTTTACTACTAATAAATAAAACGTACATTCAACTTAATTGAGTAAAATACAAGATACTCCAAAAATTAAAATATAACTCAAGATGACTCCTGGGCATAACGAGACATACATTTTTGAAACTGACAAGAAAAGTTATCAAACTGAAAACACTATCGGATTTAGGCCAAACGACTATAATTAAATCAACACTAAACATGATTACCAAACAAGTAATCTAACTGTACCACGAGGTAACTAAGAACTTGGGAAAAAATTCATCTATGGGACATGAAGTCATTCGACGAACATAAACGGAAGAAAACATGTGAATACCATCGGATGACGTCCGTTTATGTGACCGCGTCCAACACAAGAAGTTGGTGGAATCATGATGTCTAGGAGATAGGTAGTACATGGCTTAGTGCACGTGTAAAAGGAATTGGATAGAAACTCACTGAGCACAACGAATTGATGCGATGAACAGTGTTGATGAACATTTAAAATTGTCCGCGTGTGGTTGATGGAAAGCGTTGTTTCTTCTCTGAATGGATTCATGGCATGAGGCCAACTCCACCGCGCGACCCCAAACAAACGTCCGCTTTGCCCGGATTCTTTCCGTTTGGATAGGGTGATGGGGTCGTGTCGGGTCTGTCCTGGGATGCGGTGGCCGCGCGCTGTGGTTGATGGAATGCGTTGTTTCTTCTCTGAATGGATTCATGGCATGAGGCCAACTCCACTGTGCGACCCCAAACGAACGTCCGCTTTGCCTGGATTCTTTCCGTTTGGATAGGGTGATGGGGTCGTGTCCGGGTCTGTCCTGGGATGCGGTGGCCGTGCGCCGAGCGCGCGGCCGCATCCTTTGGCCCCATCTTGTCTGCCTCCAAAGAAAACAACGTTTCAAATACCAGCGGCCCTAGTTCACGCGAGCAGCCCTAGTTCACACCGACAATAGAGCCAACAGCCTACACGTCCTCGTCGGCAACACAGCCATCCTCCAAAATGAATCTGTTTCTCGCCGGCACACAGCCAGCGGCCCAGCGGGCGGCACCCATGCCAGCCTCCAAAAAGAACGGCCACGACCGATCGGACGACCTAGTTCAGGCCGTCGGCGTCAAACATCTCCTTTCTGCCTGGCCTAGAACCAACTCCTCGTCTTCTCGCTCATCTTGGTCAAGTCCACGCTCATGATCGCAAGGGCCACCTCCTTCACTTTGGTTGCGGCATTAGTGGCCTCGATGTCGAGCTGCCTATGCCTAGCCTTGACATTGGCGGCCTCGATGTCGAGCTGCCTTTGCCGGGACGCCTCCTCCATGTCAATCTTCCTCTTCTTGGCCGCCTCCTCCATCTCAAGCTTCTTCCTTTCAAGCTCTAGGTATTGCTTTATTTGCTTGTCCTTGCTTTGCCGCTTCTTCTCGTCCCTCACATCCTTTTGAGACATCATGCCATGCAAAGTCTCATGCAAGGCCATGGATGAGGCATCACGTATGTCGTCCACCTTGGAGTTGGTCTTGCCCCTCGGCCTCTTCAATGCCTCGCCATCTCCACCTCCAGCAAACTTGGCTGACTTCTTGCCTCTCTTCCTTTGAAGTTCATGGTATTGATCCTTGAACTTAGGGCAATTGTTGATGATCGTCCAATAATGCGTAAGAGTGAATGGCTTGTCGTTGTGTTGGGCCTTGAATGCTTCCAAAGATTGAAATGCCCACACCACATGATCAACAAGAATCGGACATGCAAACATATACAAGGCCGAAGTCTCATGGCCGTAGCAAGGAAAGGACTAGGATGAGGAGAGCATACCATGTCTCAACGCCGAGACCACTCATGGGCCGTGCTTCCACGCTATCAAATGCGGTGCAATACTTGTTACACTCTTATTAGATGAACAACCACCTCTTTTGAATTGAGGTGATGCCACAGTTGCTTGTGATTTAGTAGGGCTCAAACATCTTCCTTTCATGGAAAGTTTTGTGGACTCTCGTCCAAAAAACTAGGCCCTTTTGTTGCGTGCCCATCCTCGGATCTTGCCTAATCTCCATCCAACATTGGCAAATCAACTTGTCCTCCTCTTGTGTATATGAACCCGTGTGAGTGCTCTTCCTCCTCTTTTGTGCTTCGGCTCTTTGGGGTGAGCTCGTCGATGAACAATGGCTCGCCACTAATATCAATGTCATTGCCTTCTTCTTTATCACCATCACCTTCGCAATAGATGTCATCGTCTTCATGCCACGAGTCACCATGGTCGTAGTCAGCATGGTCGTCGGCCTCTTCATCAGCAACGTACTGGGCATGGCCATCCTGACTTTGGGTCTCCTCAAGATTGTAGGCAGGGCCATGCCCACCATCGTAGACCGGTGGCGTCGGTGTTGGCATTCCATCAGCAACGTAGACTGGTTGTAGAAGGGGTTGTCGACTGGTGGCGTTGGTGTTGGCATTCCATCGAACAAGACATGGGGGGACGACATGGTGCCCATAAATGGCGGCTGTGCTTGCTTTCTTTGCATCTCAACGGATGGCCGGCCGCCACTGCTGGACCCATGTGTGACTTTGAGGTCGAAGACGGCCATGGGGCGCGGGGTGGACGGCGCGATCACGGCAACATCCGGCGACCCCAAGAAATGGGTATGGCCGTCGTGCCTTGGCGGGGGAAAGCTGGGCGACATAGGCGTGGTACGCGACATCGGCGACTGGCAGTTGGGAGGCCGGGCAACCGAGGAGCCTGTGCTCGCTGGACCGACGGCCGCTGCAGAGAAACCTGCCGGACGACATATGCCAAGCATGTTGAGGGCGTGTGCTTTGTTAACAATGGCCTCCTTCTCCTCGACCTCGTCCTTGCGCCGCACGGCCTCCATCGCATCGCGCTCGGCGGTGAACTTGGCCGCGGTGGCATTGTCCTTGACGACCGCCGTCCGATTCCTCCTCTTCGCCGATTCCGCGTCCAACTTGGCGATCTCCTCCGGCATGCACTCCGACCGCGGCTTCCTTGGCGCCTTGGCCTTCTTCTTCTTGACCATTCCAGGCGGGTTGACGGCCATGCCGCCGGAATTCGACTGGGCG
>NC_041389.1:195424765-195456139 GCF_002162155.2 Triticum dicoccoides | reverse complement strand
CAAATGGGGCGCGAGGGGGTTTTGCCCTGTGCCATCGATAGGCGGGACAGGGGCGGACAAGCGTGCACGTCCCGCCTGTCCGGGCGCTGTCCGTTTCACCTCAAAATCGCAAACTTGGGCCGGGGATGGGTCGAAAGCGGACAGAAAATGGGCAAAAGTCCGTTTGCTCCCGCGTGCTGGGCCGTCTGGTTCGTCTGTTTTACCCCAAACATACACGCGCGGACATGATGGGGTCGCGCAGTGGAATTGGCCTGAAGAAGAACCTTCTGGCGCAAGGGCACAAATCGAGATGCTTGGAGTCACCGAGATCGAGTTCCGATGTTCATGGAGCTTCAAAGTTCATGGAGTAGTCTTGGAAATAGGAGGAATGAAATAGGTAGGAGAAGTAACTGGATTGGAAGAGGAGGTGGAGGCGCTCGTATAAGTACTGAAGGGTTTGGAAACGATGGGGAGTCAAGGGTATTAGAGAAGGGCAGGAGTTCACTTACATGTCATTTTCTCCTCTATATTGTGTGTGCGCATGTATGTGTGCCTGAAGGAAGGAGAAGAAGCATTTGAGTTGACCTTGGAAGATGGCAAGTGGACAGCAATAAGGCAAGGAAGGAGCCGAGGGGATTGAATTAAAGGAAGGGCATCAGTGCATGGTGGCTGTTGAGGTTTCCTCTTAGGTGAGTTGTGAACATACATGATGGAACGGAGAGGAGGAGAGGGTTTTCTCCACTAGGTGAGATGGGCCAGATCGGCCAAGCCCATGAGGAAGGAGGGGAGCAGGAAAAAAAATAGAGAGTGAGTTATTGGGCTGCGGTCCAAGAAAGATGGAAAAAGAAAAATAAAAGAGATGGGCTGGGTCCATTCGGGTGAGAGGAGTAAGAATAGAGAAGGTAGATTGGCCATTGGATATTGCAAAGAGTTTGGGAAAGGAAATTAGTTTTTCCTTTTTAGGAAAATCTAGAAAAGGAATAGAAAGTCAACTTTTTTTGAAAGAAACTCCAAAGTACATATGCGCATAAATTAATATGTCGAAGATGAGAAAAGTAAAACCAACTAAAAAGATAAGAAAAAACTCAAGATTTAAATTTAGGTTGGCATTAGTTCAAATTAAACCCTCCTAATTATAAAAGTCCAATTTAAGATTTGTTACCAAATAACACAAACAAAATTTTCTCGCCCTGATTTTTGGTAAACTTTTTCTTAAACATTCCGAGAATCTGGATGTTACAAATCTACCCCCTTAAAAGGAATCTCGTCCCCGAGATTCAGGCTGACTAAAGAGAATGGGTTTGGGTAGACTTCGTCTTCGACAAAGTTCTTCTCGGAAACTTGTGGAATCACGGATCGTTCTGAACTTGGTGATAGGTGGCTTTGGGTCTTGATTGAAGATACTTCGATTTTCGATACTATCTCTGGCTTGCTCTAGGCTTGGGAGCAGTTCTTTATTCTTTGTGGTGATAACCACATAGCTTCTGTGAGTCGTTGATCACTCTTTGGTATTGCCTTCTTCTGTAGATCAAGCTTTCATGCAGATTGACTTATTGATCCATCTACAGGTTGAAATTATAGTAGGTGCAGTGAAGGTCTTCAAATCTTTGCACTCATTGCAAATGAAGGTCTTCAAATCTTCGATCTCGACAAGAATCATCATCTACTACCCCCATTAAAAGAGGTTTTCCATGGGGTTCACATTGATAATAGACCTCCAAGCATGATGATGTTGCAATTTCTTTCCTCTCAAAGTGTCCTCCAGGGTTTATAGAGAAGAGGGAAAAGCATAAAGATGAGTAAAAGAACACTACACAAGGAGGAGATATACTAGAAGATAAACAAAAGATAACACCGGGATAATCATGAAGCCATCCAAATGAAACTTAAAAGCAACTCATTTTGGCAAATGGGGTTTTAGTATGACTGCATAGGAAAACACCAAAAATATGCAGACAATACTCACACCAGAAAGGTTTTGCGTCTACAAGCTACGAGTGCTATCACTACAGGGGTGTTAACCAACCTAATCCTATATGGACAGTCACAATAAATCATGGGGCAAATCATCGACATTGACGATTGGGTCATGATCGACGGTTGTTGCCTTCTTGAGTTCTGGATGTGTCTTCTGTTGGAAAAATGTTGCTACTCAAAGCTTATCATGTGAAGCTTCTGACTTTTCAACACAGGGCAGGGAAAAGGGTTTCACATACTACAAAGAAGATGGTAGAGAAGTAGAGTTTAAATTTCAATTGAATAAGATGAGATGACAATAGCAATAGTGAAGGACAAGAGTACAAGAATAATCCTTTTCAAAATAGTTTTTCTTATAATAATAGTCCCTAAGGCTTTCCATTTCTAACTAAGGCCACGCGACAAGGTCGACATCGGCTCTAATACCACTTCTGTGAGAACCTGGAATTAACTTTCAGACCCTCCTGCGTATATTTGTCAACTCCAGGATCATTGTTGACAACACAATGAAATGATATCCTTGCACAATACGTAAAAGGTATTACAAATAGTATATTTGTCACAAGACATACCTAGTGATCTATCTCATGACAATTATTACATTCAGAAAATAGAGGAAAGTACAATGTGTAGCGACTCCATCACAGCCACAGGCAGTCGATGTTGTCCACGTGCCCTCACTCCTCAGGATCATCATAATAGTCATAGTCAACACCCTGGTCTTCATAGATCTCTATTGTTCAACAAAAGTATTGCCATTAGTACATTACGTACTCAACATGCCTCCCACGGGGAAGGACCTAATAGCTACATGTGGCTTCAAAGGAAGGCCGTATGGCTCATTTGCATAAAAGCTAATTTTGTTTGAAATAACATAGTACTTGGATAATAGCAGTTTTAGATGAAAACATGTTTTTATCTCTAGAATATCTTTCAGCAAAGTGAGGATCCTTGATCAACTCACACTTTTCATAGGTTCCAAGAGAAGGGGCAAATAGGGAATAAGAAAGACAGGTCCAGTACGTCAAGAAAGATTCATGTGTTGTCCATGACCATGGACACGACTATTCAAATAGTTATACACTCTGCAGAGGTCATACACTTTACCCACACGACACAATCCCGTCTTGATGCCACTAGTGGCCGCTAGTATAGTACATCATTTAGTATACCGGCAGGGAGATGTGACGAGGTCTTTGGACTGATCCCCCAAAGATGTGACATGCCCACTGGGTCTGGCGCATGGAACTGAGAGTACGTCCTCAAACTGGTCCCCCCATCTATGCCGAGGATACTCCCCGTAGGGCAGCTATCCCATCTGCGGTATGACGACATCGACACCTAAGGCTGACCAGCTTACTTAACCAAGTCAGTGCCCATATATCATGTGGCTGTACTGTTTACAAAATCTTCAAATCCAAGACTTATTAGGCCTCATGCGGCACGGACGACTAATTGCCCTCTTCAACCTATGAAGGGCAGCCAATTGATCCTTCAATCCTTTATTCAGCTGTCGCCCATGCCAGCATTCAGATGGTAAGTTTCACCCAGAGTAGAAGAGGATAGAGAAGGTCAACAAGGGCCAACTGGCCTAGCTCAACATTAAGTTTCAACTGTCAATGACTCAGAGGTCATTCAACAAGGCACCTATAGGGTGATAAGCATGGCTAAGCATTTCTACTCTACCGAAATTATATACTTCTACTCAGGTGTCAAACAAATAGGCGACACACAGATCAAGTAATGTGTCAATCGACATGCTAACTACAAAAATTAAAATGCCATGCATATAGTAACCGTAAAACACAATGCAATTTTTTAAAACATAAGATAAGTATGATCAAAGAAAGAGGCATGCCTTTGTTGTTGAGTCCTTCGTCAGTAACCTGTTATCTCCATGTCCAACATTGCCACTCCCTACTCGTCGAAACGATAGCAAAGGCAAACACAATAAATACCAGAGCAAAAGTAAATCCAAATAAAATCCAAACAAATTAAGAGTTGATGGATGAAAAGACATTGATCAAGATGGAGATTCTGAAGATGAGGAGCATGATAGGAACGTAAGAGATATGATTCAATGAAGGGACAGGGTTTGGTTGATGATGACTAATGATGGCTTGCCAACATGAGTAATGTTTAAATACGAACTATGTACTAATCACTAGTAGTGTCCACTATACATCGCGGCTAATAGGTAACTACCGTATAACAAACACAATGGCATCAACACACAAGAAATTAAACCGTCCTATGCATTTAACTACACAATCACAACATGGCATGATAAATATAGGAGTTAACCACAAATAAATATTTAGATAGAATCTAAATATTCATAATGGTCAATAGAATCCAAACATTTACATTAACTCTATAATAACTCAAAACAAGTGTTCTATACAACAACCAAACCAACATTACAAAACATACTACTTAAGAAAAACATCGTTCAACAACATTAGTTGAATGATCTAGGTTTAGACCTAAATCATTATTAAAATAAAATAGGACCAAGTACATAACATCAAATTTTATTTATCAAACAATTAACAAGAAAATATACAACAAATAGAACAAAAGGATGAACAACTATCCTAGACATGATATGATTAAGATTAATAATCAATCGCAAGTAAATATTTGGATGAATCCAAATATTTATAATGGTTAACAACAATGAAAGACTAGACCCCAATCATAACAACTATTAGTAAGCATATCTATAACAAGAGCTAAACCATTACTATGGTGAAAGCTAATTAAACAACTGAATAATAAGACACATTTGATATAAGGTATGTGAGTATAGAATCACTAGAGGTCTAAATGAATAACACAAGCATCACACATACGAGTGATCATGATAAGATACTAAACTAGAATATGCTCTTAATAATAAAGAACAACTAATAGCCAAATAACCAGTAGCAATAATATTACCGACACATGTTTAAACAAGAGATCAAACTATGCACACTAGGCATAGAGAAAGCACTATTACAGGATGCTGCTAACGCGACACTACGATCAGAGACCCGTTGACGAAAATGTGTGAGATTCATTAATCGCAAACGGGGATGTAAAAAAATTGTCAAAAAAGATGCAAAAAGTTTGCGATTGCGGAGACATCAAACACGATTCAGATTTTAGTCACATGTGCGATGCTGGGCATATGATTGATCCAGCAGAACTGCTTGCGATGAGGAAGAACAACACAAACGGGCAGCCATATCAATGTGTGTGTGATATACGGCATACAGTTCGCTCCGATGAACCGTGTTCTATTAGGGAATGCAACAGAAACGGTCAGCCAGATCAAGGTGTGTGTGATATACGACATATGGTTCACCCGGACAAACTATTTTTGATTAGGCAAGAGAACGAAAACGGTTCATCTTAACAAGATGTGTGTGATATGCGGCATTTGAGATGATCCAAAATAACACAAACGATTCGTGTAAACCAGATGTGTGTGATACGCAGCAAACAGCCCACTCGGATGGACTGTTTTCTATGAGAAATTATAACACAGACGGTTACTATAGTAAGTTCGTGTGCGATTTTGTTCGTACAAAAAACTTTGAAAAATGCAAACTAGTTGCTGGCGGTGGCTAGGACTATCACACACGATGCATCTGCGAGTACTCATGATTAGTAAGTTACACATAATGAATGACCGCAAGGGTGATATGCTGATCATGGAGTCTGAGAAGACCGTCGTCGGAAGGCCGCTGGCTCAGCCTTTTAGCCTATATTTTATTATAATTGTATGCATAAGTAGGTCATGAGTGTTTTGTGCCTTGCCGCATGTGGCATTTTAAATTATGCTGAATATGTAAGACAATTATTAACCATGGCCATTGTAAATTTGCCTCAATGGCGAGCAGAGCGCGCGCAGGGACACCACGGCGAGCAACCACGTGGTCAACATTCTGGCACCCCGTGGGAGACGATACGGCACATCCATAGGACACGATGGTGATATCATGACCGTGTGTGATAGTGGGCTGACACGTACACGTACATCCCAGAACAAGGGCCCACGTTTCGGTCTTCCGATGCGTGGCATACGGTTGATCCAAAAGAACTATTTGCGATGAGGCAGAACAACAGAAACGGGGTTTTGTAGGCCCAGAACCATCAACAAACTTTGACTTTGTTTCTCGTCACATTGCAGATTACAACGCAATAAGTAATTGCAAATCTGTTCACATAGATCAAACTAATATGTGTTCACACCGATCAAGCTAATATGTGTTCACACTTAGCACTGGGCTATAAAAACTACCGACTTGAAAATTACTTCACAGTTCCTCTCCTCATCACCCACAAAACTGGTCTTTCCTGTCAAGTCGTTCCGCCATGAGTAGTAGTAGGAGTTTCAGGTGGACATATATCCAGGCAGCAAAGACCAAGGCTGCAGAAGCACTAGAGAGGTCCTGCCGCGAAGCGGCAGCTGCAACAGAGATGTCCCGGCGCACCGTGGAGCCCTCGAATGAGCTCTCACGGGCACACGAGGGCTCTCACAAGCGCACTCTCCGTGTTGGCGATCATGACGAGATGGCGTTGCTGAAGTCCTTGGCCGGTAATAATGACATTCTCGCTAGCCTCATTAAGCAGCAGGAGCTGGTCAATGGCTTGACGAAGCTGCTCGAGATCAGCGATGCCTCGTCGAGCAACTCATGGGTGACAATGCGAAGCTCCTCAAGGCGCTCGCCGAGAAGGAGGAGGAGGCCGCCGGCTGAAAGATGCTGCATGAGCAGAGCAATGCCTCGGGGATGACACTGACTGCGGTCATCGAGGAACTGATGGGTGACTTGAGGACGTGCCGGATCGAGCGCGAGCAAGAGGTGGAGGAATCTGTGGCTGCTTTCAAGCAAAGTCATGAGGAATTGAAGAATGACCTGGAGGATGCCATCGCCCGGCGATCCATCGAAGAGTAGATACAATAGCTATCCAGATCGTTGTCTGCGATTTCCTTCTTCTTTTGCCCCCGTGTCTTCCGGGCTTTACCACATGTGGCATTTTTAATTATCTGGATTATGTAAGACAATTATTATCTGCGCCATTGTAAATTTGTCGTCATACTATCCATTGCCATTTTATTTGTCGTCGTATTATCCGTTGCCCTATGTGGCAATTTAAATTAGGCTGGAATATGAGTTGAAAACACGAACAAAGCAAATGCTGCCATGGGATCACAAGCAAACACCCTCTGTCCACCCCTAAAAAAACTCCTCCGTCCAGGCGCTTTAATTAACCCATTAATGGAGAAGCTATGAACGAGGCGGGCGGCGGCTGGTGCATGGAGGTCAAAGAGCTTGCTTCCCGGTGAGCATGGGCGGCCTTGCTGCTCGCATGTGTCGCATTGAGCCTGCAAGGTGGAGAGGATGCACGCCTTCCTTTGAGCCTGCATGACGGACTACTTGCATGCGTCCCATCACACGGCGGACTTCTCGCGCTCGTCCCGTCTAATCAACCAGCTGCACGCACGCCACTGAGTATGGTTAAATTTTGACACGGTTCATATAATACAACCATTTGTGATATTAACGTGTCATCTTTTTGTTCAAAAAGGACTTCGTTGGCTACTAATGTGTGCGCATCTTCTCAAACTGGATGATTTTTTTACCATGGCATATATGTGCCATGTCATGAAACCATGCCAAGTTTCATGTTTTCTGGGTGAGTTTTTGATTTACTGAGATTTAAAAACCGAGTTTCTCAATGTTTCAGGACGATGACAAGTTCGTAATTCCTTCTCATTCCTTAAATGAGACCTAAATATGCACCCAATGACACATGTACGATTTCCCACCCATTTTGCTTCACTGGAGCTTGTGCTTGTAGTTCAAATTTAAATTATGGACTACATTAAAAGCGTAGAAAACTTAATTAGTAATATATAAAATGGCCAAAGGAACCCTGAACAGTTTCAAATTTGAGCACGACACTTCTGTTATTCTATGTTGCCTATAGAAAACAAAGTTCAAGGTGAGAAGAGGCAGCGATTATTGTTTCGCTCACCGAAACCATGAGGGTTGCGAGGAGCTTCGGTTTGTAAGAGGCTTGTAATGTAGCTTCGGCCGAATTGGACAATTATATGTACCATGTAGTGACACCCTGCCAAGTTTCATGATTTCCTGGTGAGTTTTGGATTTACAGAGATTTAAAAACCGAGATTCGCAATGTTTGTGGCCAAGGCAGGATGGCGAGACGGTTGAATTCATTCCCATTTGTTCCATGGGACCTAAACATGCACTGATGAAGCCATGTACCTAGGGTAGGGTCATGGACCTGTCCAAGATACCCTCCCCAAGGACATCTGTAGAAGAAACTACCTTTCAGTCGACTTGGAAGGGTTCCACTCGACGGACTTGAAGACACTCGACCATGAAGCCAACCACTCGACCGCCAGGAGACCTAAAGTCACTCTGCACGCAAACGGTCTGCCATTAAGTAGCTTTTATGGTCATCATAGCACTTTATTTGTGGCATTACCAGTAACGCCCGACCTTAATGTACTTTAAACCCTGCATAACTGAGGGTCGGAGGGGTCTGGCGGACTCTATATAAGCCAGCCCCCCTCCTCAGTGTAAAGGGTTCGCACCCCTGTAACTCATATACACATAATCCAGTCGACTGCCTCCGGGATCCAAGGCGTAGGGCTGTTACTTCCTCCGAGAAGGTCCTGAACTCGTAAACCCCTTGCGTATACAACTACTCCATAAGCTAGGATCTTGCCTCTCCATTCCTACCCTCCTATTCTACTATCAGACTTAGAACTACGACAGTTGGCGCCCACCATGGGGCAGGTGTCTTAGCGACTTATTGGAGAAGTTGCGATTTTTCCGATCCCCTTCATCATGGTTTCAGGCGGAGTTTTGGCAGAGGGCCGCGAGATCCGTTTCGGCGCGCTCACGTTCATCGCCGTCGACTCCGCTTGGCTTCAGGAGGCTCCGCTCGACGTCGACGCGCTCCCTGTCCGCGGGGCGACGCACTTTCGCGCATGCGTCCGCCTCGTCCTTCTGCGGCAACCATCGACCCAGTATTGGTCGACCACTGCGTCGTCCTCCCTCCCTGTTTCTCGCCAGCGCAAGCACTCTGGTTGGTCGAGGCTTCAGCGGTGGGTGAGGCACGCGGTGGCCCGCCAGTCGGCCACCCCCAATTCACGGCAATCGAGCCTGATGAATCTCTCTACGGCCTGTTTGACTGGCTCCGCAGAGACTGCATCCGAGTGCGACAGCAGTGATCCAGTGGCGGAGGTTCTGATGGTCAATGGACCATGCAGTCCTCCTGGCTTTCCCCACGCCGACAGAGGCGACGGCGGAGGTGATTCGGCGCAGGTTCACGAAGAGTATCAACTCGAGCCCCTCACTTTGCTGCAGAGGGAAGAACTTCGCCGCCGGAACATGGATGCGCTACAAACTCCTATCATCGGAGAAACCCCCAAGGCTCGTGCCTTAGAGGATGTGCGCTTGGCCAACTTGGCTGAGCGCACTCGACTGGAGAACCTCCAGCGAGCACTCGACGAGCGTGCACGACAACGGGTTCCAGACTCCAGTCGACGTCAACTTTTTCTACCGCCGACTCAGGTATATTGAACTTCGATTCAGAATTTAGCAGCTGCAGGCCGTATAGCAGAGTCAATTCAGCCTTCCTAGTCAGAGGCTGGCAGAGGTTTGTTACAGATCAGAGCATTGCTCCCGGCAGCAGGAGATCAAAATTCAGCTGTATCACAGTCGTGGAATAGGATTCACAGCAGATCCATCGCTGCAAATACAGTCCAGTCGGCCCATAGCCCAAGATCGCCCCTGAGGCATGAGGGACGTGAGGACCGGCATGATCAGCACAGGAACCAGGAGCAGTATGATCACCGACTCGATCACGATGGTCGACGTCGAGTGCCCACACCTCCCCCAAGGGGTGGATCATACGCGCCTTCACAGCAGGATGACAGACGCCATCACAGTGTTGGGCGAAGGACTCCAGTCGACCCCAGGGAACCAGGCTTTGATGCGAGATCTATTATCGTTCAAGGTTTGGTCGACAGGAACAGAGCTCACCAAGAAGGTCATGACAGAGATGTACCCACCAGCAGCAGAGTACACATCTCAGGACCAGAGTGTTTCAGCAGAGCCATCAGGGCCGCGGTGATTCCTCCCAACTTCAGGTTGGCGACTGGAGTCAGTAAGTTCACTGGTGAGTCCAAGCCTGATACTTGGCTTGAGGACTACCGAGTGGCTGTTCAGATTGGCGGCGGCAACGATGAGGTGGCCATGAAAACCTGCCTCTTATGTTGGAGGGTTCGGCCAGAGCATGGTTGAATCAGTTAGCACCCAGCAACATTTATACCTGGGAGGATCTTGCCTGAGTGTTTATCACAACATTTGAGGGAACTTGCAAGCAACCAGCAGGGCTGACAGAGCTGCAATCTTGTGTGTAGAAGTCGAATGAAACTCTAAGGGATTACATCCAGAGATGGATCACGTTGCATCACACAGTAGAGAATGTATCTAATCACCAGGCAGTCTGTGCCTTCAAGGAAGGCGTTAACTACAAAGAGTTAAACCTGAAATTCGGTCGAACTGGAGACATGACCCTAAGTCGAATGATGGAGATTGCCACCAAGTATTCCAATGGTGAAGAAGAGGATCGGCTCCGGAGCAGCAAGCACAAGTCAGTCGCCCATGAAACCGGAGGAGGGAACTCCAGTCGAAAGCAAAAGCGGAAAGCCGAGCCAGCTGCTCCTGGAGAAGCCTTGGCCGTGACTCAAGGGAAGTTTAAAGGGAAGCACAAAGGATCTTGGAACCCTAAGAAGGTGAAGGACAAGGAAGGGAATGATGTGATGGATTTGCCGTGCCACATCCACATGAAGAAATATGAGGAGGGTAAATTCATTTATCTGAAACATACCACTCGACAGTGTCGGCTCTTGATCCAGCAATTCCAGGGGAAACGGCCCAAAGATAAGGAAAAGGAGTCAGACAAAGTTGAAGAGAAAGAAGATAGTGATGATGGATATCCCCATGTCAATTCCACCCTGATGATTTTTGCCGATGTTGAAAGCAAAAGTCGATTGAAAGTTATCAACCGAGAGGTGAATATGGTTGCCCCGGTGATGCCTAGTTATCTGAAATGGTCTCAGACTGCCATCACATTCGACCAGTCCGATCATCCGACACACATAGCCACCCCTGGGAGGCAAGCTTTGGTGGTCGACCCAGTCGTCGAAGGCACTCGACTGACTAAAGTTTTGATGGATGGTGGCAGCGGCCTGAATATACTGTATGCAGAGACGTTGAAAGGGATGGGCATTCCGATGTCCAGACTCAGTACCAGCAACATGAGTTTCCATGGAGTCATTCCTGGAAAGAAGGCTGAGTCACTCGGCCAAATTGCTCTCGATGTGGTTTTCGGTGATTCCAAGAATTACCGCAAAGAAAAGTTGACGTTCGAAGTCGTGGATTTCCAGAGTGCTTATCACGCCATTTTGGGCAGGCCAGCTTATGCGCGTTTCATGGCTCGACCATGCTATGTGTACCTCAAAATGAAGATGCCTGGTCCCAAAGGTGTGATCACTATTACTGGAAATCAGAAGAAGGCATAAGAGTGCTTTCAGAAGGGCTCAAAGATCGCCGATGCTCAGATGGCAGTGGTAGAGCTGCAGGAATACCAGAAAACTGCAGACCCGAGTGATTTGTTGCGAGCCAAGAAGCCCGCTACGGAATCAGCATTTCAGTCGTCCGATGAGACAAAACCGATTCACATTCACCCGACCGATCCCAGTGCTGCTCCGACTCATATCTCTACAACACTCGACTCCAAATAGGAAGAAGCGCTCATCCAGTTCCTCCATGAGAACTGGGACATCTTCGCATGGAAGCCTTCTGACATGCCTGGTGTTCCTAGGGGGTTGGCTGAGCACCGTCTACGAGTCGACTCGAAAGTCAAACCTGTCAAGGAACATCTTCGACAGTCCGCCGTCCAGAAGAGAAAGGCCATTGGCGAGGAGGTGGCTCGGCTCTTAGCAGCAGAGTTTATCCGAGAGGTTTACCACTCCGAGTGGCTCGCCAATGTTGTCATGGTCCCCAAGAAGGACAAGTCGCTTCGCATGTGCATTGACTTCAAACATAAGATCATTTTCCTCTTCCCCGCATCGACCAAATAGTCGACTCAACTGCGGGATGTGAGCGCCTGTCTTTTTTAGACGCCTATTCCGGTTACCATCAGATCCGTCTGTATGGACCCGACGCGATCAAGAAAGCTTTCATCACTCCATTCGGATGCTTCTGTTATGTCACCATGCCATTCGGCCTCAAGAATTCCGGAGCCACGTTCATGAGGATGATTCAGAAGTGTCTTCTCACTCAAATCAGTCGGAATGTGGAAGCATACATGGATGATATTGTGGTCAAGTCACGGAAAGGTTCCGACCTGCTGACTGACCTTGCTGAAACATTTGCCAACCTCAGGAGGTATGATATCAAGCTTAATCCATCAAAGTGCACATTCGGAGTTCCTGGCGGAAAGTTACTTGGTTTTCTCGTTTTCGAACGAGGAATCGACGCCAACCCAGAAAAACTCAGTACTATACTTCGAATGAAACGCCCTGTGCGTGTGCATGATGTCCAGAAGCTTACTGGATGCTTGGCCGCTTTAAGTCAATTCATCTCTCGTCTCGATGAAAAGGCATTGCCTCTTTACCGACTGATGAAGAAATCAGACAAGTTCGAGTGGACTCCAGAAGCTGATGCAGCATTTGCAGAGCTAAAAGCCCTGCTCTCCACCCAGGCGGTGCTTGCTGCCCCAATCAGCAAAGAGCCTTTGCTGCTTTACATTGCAGCCACAGGACAAGTCGTCAGTACAGTACTTACGGTTGAAAGTGCAACTATCCCTAGGTGGTTTTGGTAATTCATAACAACATATAGCTCATTGAGCTAATGCTATTCCAAGACTATTATTTTAGGAAAGCTCAATGAATGGCATGGCATGGATGATGAAAGTGGATCCCTCAAAATACTAATGACAAAGGATTGGCTCAAGCTCAAAAGCTCAAGACTCTTCATTTTACATTTTAGTGATCCAAGATCACATTGAGTCTATAGGAAAAGCCAATACTATCAAGGAGGGATGAGGTGTTGCTTAATGAGCCTCTTGCTTCATGTGCTTAGTGATATGCTCCAAAACCCTCAGTTACTTTCTCACATCCACAAATGACCTAAACATAAAGCCAAAATCGGTCACACCGATTCTTTCTATCCGGCGCCACCGAGTTCAAATGTCATAGCCACTACCACAAACCCTAGGCAAATCGGTCTTACCGATAGGGATCTCGGTCTCACCGAGATGGGAGTGTAATCTCTCTGTTTCCCTTCGTAACGTTTTGGTCTAACCGAAGTGAGCGATCGGTCCCACCGAGATTGCAATGTAAATTCTCTGTTTCCCTTTTGTAACATTTCGGTCTCACCGAAAAGAGCAAATCGGTCCCACCGAGTTTACCTGACCAACTCTCTGGAAAGCTTATTACCAAAATCGGTCTCACCGAGTTTGTGTAATCGGTCTTACCGAGATTACGTTATGCCCTAACCCTAACCGAATCTGTCCTACCGAGTTGCATGTCAGTCCCACCGAAAATCCTAACGGTCATTAGGTTTACTAAATCGGTCCGACTGAGTCTGTTGAATCGGTCCCACCGAGTTTGGTAAATTGTGTGTAACGGTTAGATTTTGTGTGGAGGCTATATATACCCCTCCACCTCCTCTTCATTCGTGGAGAGATCCATCAGAACAAACCTACACTTCCAACTTACCATTTCTGAGAGAGAACCACCTACTCATGTGTTGAGGCCAAGATATTCCATTCCTACCATATGAATCTTGATCTCTAGCCTTCACCAAGTTGCTTTCCGCTCAAATCTTCTTTCCACCAGATCCAAATCCTATGAGAGAGAGTTGAGTGTTGGGGAGACTATCATTTGAAGCACAAGAGCAAGGAGTTCATCATCAACGCACCATTTGTTACTTCTTGGAGAGTGGTGTCTCCTAGATTGGCTACGTGTCACTTGGGAGCCTCCGACAAGATTGTGGAGTTGAACCAAGGAGTTTGTAAGGGAAAGGAGATCGCCTACTTCGTGAAGATCTACCGCTAGTGAGGCAAGTCCTTCGTGGGCGATGACCATGGTGGGATAGACAAGGTTGCTTCTTCGTGGACCCTTCGTGGGTGGAGCCCTCTGTGGACTCGCGCAACCGTTACCCTTCGTGGGTTGAAGTCTCCATCAACGTGGATGTACGATAGCACCACCTATCGGAACCACGCCAAAAACACCCGTGTCTCCAATTGCGTTTGAATCCTCCAAACCCTTCCCTTTACTTTCTTGCAAGTTGCATGCTTTAATTTCTGCTGCCTATATACTCTTTGCATGCTTGCTTGAATTGTGTGATGATTGCTTGACTTGTCCTAAGATAGCTAAAATCTGCCAAACTCTAAAATTGGGAAACGGTTAAGTTTTTAATTGGTCAAGTAGTCTAATCACCCCCCTCTAGACATACTTCAAGGTCCTACAAGTGGTATCAGAGCTTTGGTCTCCATTTGCTTTGATTTCCATAGCTTTTGGTGGTCATAGCCTTGGTTTCACAACCTAGGAGAGTATGGCGTCTAGTGAGGGAAATTATCACCGTAGAGGTCCTTACTTTGATGCTACTAATTTTGCTAGTTGGAAGCATAAGATGAAAATGCATATTCTCGGACATAACCCCGCCGTTTAGGCAATTATTTGTATTGGCTTGCAAGGTGAATTCTTTGATGGGAGAGAGCCGAACCGTGAAGCTAACGCGGAATAATTGAAGATGCTGCAACACAACGCTCAAGCTTGTGATATCATATTCAACGGATTGTGCCCCGAAGAATTCAACAAAATCAGCTATCTTGAGAATGCAAAGGAAATTTGGGATACTTTGGTTGATATGCATGAAGGTACCGACTACGTCAAGGAATCCAAGTTGGATGTGCTCCAAAGTCAGCTTGACAAGTTCAAAATGAAGGATGGTGAAGGTGTCGCTGAAATGTACTCTAGGCTTGCACTTATCACAAATGAGATTGCCGGCTTAGGGAATGAAGAGATGACCGACAGATTCATCATCAAGAAGATCCTAAGAGCATTGGATGGAAAGTATGATACCGTGTGCACATTGATCCAAATGATGCCAAACTACAAAGATCTCAAGCCAACGGAAGTCATTGGAAGAATTGTTGCTCATGAGATGTCACTCAAGGATAAGGAGGAACTTCACAACAAGTCAAGTGGTGCTTACAAAGCCTCAAGTGAAGCCCCCACATCATCAAGTGAGAAACAAACCTTCAATGAAGAATTGAGCTTAATGGTGAAGAAATTCAACAAATTCTACAAGAGTAGAAGCAAAGAAAGAAGCTCCAAGTCAAGGTCTTACAATGACAAAAGATCTTCTAGCCGAGAGCGAAATTGCTACAATTGTGGGAGACCCGGACACTATTCCAATGAGTGTATGACACCCTACAAAAGAAGAGAAGATTCTCCAAAAAGAAGAAGCAAAAGAGAAGAATCAGCATCGAGAGAGAGGAGGAGTAGAGATGATCGTTATGAACGAAGACCCTCACGGAGAAGCAAGGATTCGGAAAGGAAGGACAAGTCATCAAGGAGCTACACAAAACAAAGACATCAAGCTCATGTTGGTGAATGGGTATCCGGCTACGACTCCGACAATCACTCCGAGAGAAGCTATCACTCCGACTTCGAATATACTCAAGATGAAGGTGTTGTCGGTCTAGCACTTGTGTCAACCAACTCCTATGACATATTTGATTCACCAAATGAAGGAATTGGAAGATGCTTCATGGCCAAAGGTCCAAAGGTAACACATCATGACTATGTTAATTTCGATAGTGATGAAGATGACTTGCTTGTGGATGATGATTTACTTGTTGACAACTCTAGTGATGAATACTATGATGAAACATCAACTAATCATGCTAATCAAGATAAAACGAATGACGATGATAAGGAGAAGATTGAGCTTCTCACTAAAGAACTAAACACTCTTAAGTTAGCTCATGAAACTATCTTCGAAGATCATCGAGAACTTTTAAGGGCTCATGAGAAGTTATGCTTTGAAAAGCTCAATCTTGAGCAAGAGCATGAGTTCTTAAAAGCAATCAATAATGATCTCCGTAAGAAAAGTTCTTCTTACATTGCCAAGCGTTTACTCTTATATACTTACATGCCTCAAGTCAAGTCTAGTAACAAGTACAAGAAAGATCCTTCCTCTAGTAGTAACAATAATAATGTCAAATCCAATATTGTTGCTTCTAGTAGTTCTCTTGATTCCACTAAGGATTCTCTTAGCCAAGTTACACTTGAGCAAGAAAATAGCTTATTGAAGGGAATTATAGAGAAAGGTGTTTACAAGAGCCTTGCCGGGAGTAAGCAATTCGAGGAAATTGTACGCAAGCAAGGAAGGCACTGGAAGAATCAAGGTGTTGGTTTTGAACGAAAGTTCAATGCCAATGGAGTTGAGTGGGAAGAAGATCAATACCCCAAGACGAAGTTTGTTCCTCAACAAGAGAAGTATGATCCTACTTCCTTTAAAGGAACACAAGCACAAGATGATCTTCCACCATAAGACCACAAGAACAAAGGCAAGGACAAGCTTCAAGAAGAGATTGATGCATTTGAAGAAGCACCTAAGGCCTCGGTCAAGTGGGTTCCCAAGACTACGTCAAGTTCTACTTCATCAAGTACAACTACAACTCCAAGGATTCCCATCAAGATGATGTGGATCCCGAAGAAGAAGAACTAGAGAGTTCTTGAGGGTAACTCCGCCAACATTCTTCACTCATATCATTATGGCAAGAACAAGTGCAATCAACTTCCACATCTTGCACTAGTTCAAGGAGTCACAAACCCTCATGTTGGTAAGGCAAGGGACAAGGTAACTTAATGATTTCATGGACATCATCTTGTGTGTGCATCACTCTATGTCTATGTATATTCTTGTTTGTTCCTTGTGGGACTAACCCATGTAGGTAAGTTGAAAGTGCAACTCACTCCAAAGGAATGCTCCAAATGATCTACATCAACATTGAGCATCCACATCTTCAACACCTACATGAAGTCATCATCGAAAAAACCCAAGGTTAGTTCATCCCTCTAAAAGGGGATCTCACATCTAGGGGGAGCTTAACTCTACGAATTGAGTCAAAGCAACTCTAATGGTGTGAACACATCAATGCATTATGTAAAAGTGGTAACCCCACTTGAGCTTAAACGATGAGTATGACCTATGATCAAATGTTTTCATTTGACTCCTAAGTCAATATACTCATATATAGATGACCTAGTCATCGCCAATTGTTTGATAGATGCTAGAATTGGTTGTGCATGTTTTGCCACATATTTGATTTGCCATCTTATTGTGTGAGCATGCTGATGCATATTTTACTCATTCAAGGACATCCACTTGTTGTTTTGATTGAGTGGCTTCTTTTTCTTTTTACCAAGTGGATGGACAAGAATGCCTAAGAATCTTCTCTGGCTATCTATGCTTTTCTCGTCTCAAACTCTATTCATGCTACATCACAAAATTTGATCAAGTCAGATTCGAACCACTCTGTGTGAGGAGCACTCGGAGTCCATGATTCATCATAGACTTAAACTTCCAAAACTTCTTTGTGATTCTCGGTCTGACCGGTTCCTCCATTTCAGTCCTACCGAGATCACTAAGTCGATCTAGGTTTTCAATCTCGGTGCAACCGATTTGAACTTTTCGGTCACACTGAGTTGTAGTAACTGTATACAGTTATGCATCTCGGTGCCACCGAGTTGTTCCACTCGGTCACACCGACAGGGTCGGGCTATATATAGTCACGGGCAAAAATTTGGAAACTTCTCCGAACCTCTTTGCCCGCGCAATAGCTCGCTCTGCCATCAGGGTCTCCGGATCGTCTCCTCGTCGCCAGCCGCCTCCTGTCGCTGGTCTCCGCGGCTGTCAACGGATTTCACCCCGCTGTTGCCGCCGTAGCGAGTACATCACCAAGCTAGGGTATGGACTAGATCATTGTGCTATCCTCGTCCGATTCCTAGCACATTGTGTTCTTAATGATTCTTGCCACGATTGAAACACTCCTATCCAGTCAATGCAATCCGTAGATTAGATGAGATTTGAAATTTTAGGGTTAGGTTTCCATCGAAACCATCTCGGACCCACCAAGTTGAAAAACTCGGTCCCACCGATCTGGCTAACGCCATTGCACTAGTAACTCATGGTCTGACCGAGAATTGCTAATCGGTGAGACCGATAGGACTTTGTGAAACCCTAGAAGTCTCGGTGCCACCAAACTGTGACTCGGTCCAACCGAGTAGTTTAGGTTTCAAAACTTCTTCGGTATCACTGAGTTTGAAAATCGGTTGATCCGAAATGCTTTCTGTGGAAAACTAAAACTGAATTTTTGAATCATTCTTTTGCAAAAATCTCTGCATTTTGTGATGCTCATCCACTCTATCTCATCTATAACTCTTCACAGGGTCAGCAGTCAGTGTTTGCAGAATGTCAGACCAAAGTGACAGCCAGAACAGGGAAGAAGAGCAGATTCACATGAGTGAGGGCACTAGTCCCTCAAGTTCTTCAGATGATGGCAACAGAAGCACTCCAAGCAATCTGCCTAAAGCTGCCACCAGGCAAAGGAAGAAAAGAACCTCAGATTCTGAGGATGAGGATTATAGAGCAGAAGAGAATGAGGCTACCTCCAAGAAGGTAGTGCTCAAAAAGGAGTATGCCTCAGCACAGAACACTAAACCTGGACTCAATAGGAAAGTTCCTGCCAAGAGGACACCTATGCTGAAGGTCAGAGGATCTACTCAAGTGCCTGAGAAGTCTGAACCCAAAGAGGCACCTGCAAAGAGAGTCACAACTTCCAAACCCAAGAAAGTTCCCACTAGAGAAACTATGAAGTTTACAATTGAATCAGAAGATGAAGCTACTCAGGATAAGAAGAAGAAGAGAGCTAGAACCACTACTGCCAAGGTTCTTGGAAAACCCTCAATGAGGAGAGACTCTAAAGAGGAAGAAGAGGTTGCTGCACCAGCACCCAAGGCACAAAAGCTTATGGGTGATGCTATTAGATCAGGGGCTGCAACATCAAAGCCCAAGGAAGCACCCAAAGCTGCCCCCAAGGCCAAGCTTGCACCAAAGAGGAATACCAGGAGTATTCCAGCTGCTGAGAAGAACAAGGCCCCAGTGCCTGAAGTTGCTGATGAGGAAGATGAAGAAGGACAAGTTCTGAGGAGTCTCAAACCCAAGATACCAGACCACAATGATGCCCATCCTGTGGCTGAGGACATGAACATCAGAAGAGACTCAGGGTTGAGGCTATGGAGGATGACAGATCCATATGCCACAAGAAGAAGAACTACTGTTGATTACAGGTTCCATACAAAGGAACATCAGGACTTCTATGAGACAATCTTGTTGGACAAGAAGCCCATAGTGTGTGATATGAGGTGGGTTGACTGGACCTACATGAAAGACAATGAAGAACACTATCCTGGAGTGCAAGACAGTTTTGTTGCTTGCGGAGTTGCAGATTTTGTTGGGAAAAAGCTCACCAACTGGAATGATGAACTCATTATGCAATTCTACTCCACAGCACACTTCTATCCAGATGGGAGGATAGTTTGGATGTCTGAAGGTACAAGGTACCAGTCAACTGTTGAGGAATGGGAAAAACTGATCAATGCCCCAAAGGAAAATGAAGATGACTTGGATGTCTATGCCAAGAATAAGATGGACCACAATTCCATGGCACACATGTACAAGGAGATCCCAGACAAAGCCATTGAGACACATAAGTTTGGATCAGTCCACTTTCTTCTGTCAGGGCTGCCAACTATCAACTGGATCCTAAGGCAAACTCTGTTGCCTAAGTCTGGTGACCACAACATGATTAGAGGGCATGCAATCAACATGTTGCATTTGTTTGATGTGCCACAAAAATTCAAGGTCATGAGCCTTATGGTAGAGACCATTAAAAGGACTGCAGCAGACCAGAAGAGGAGTTGTGGATATGCCCCTCAGATTCAGGAGTTGATTAACTCAAAGATGGGCACATGCAAATATCTATTGAATAAGGAACATTTTCCTCTCTATCCAGACTTTGAGGACAATCAGGTTGTCATGACTGAGAATGAACCATCATCAGTACAAGCTCAAGAGAAGAAGGAGAAGGCAAGGAAAGAGAAGGCTGCCAAGATGCAAACTCAAGAGGAGGCATCTGAGTACTTTTTGAAGAACAAGCAGGAGCAGCTTGGTTACTTGATAGCATCAACTCTAAGGATCAAGAAGGGATTGGCCACCCTCACTCGAAATCAGGAGAGCTTGGAAAGAATCATGGAACTAAAATTCCATGATCTAGATGTCAAAGTAACTGAGATTCAGTCAGTTGTGGAGCAGCTATAGGATGACATGCAGGAGAGGCAGGGCAAGACTACCATTAATGTATTTGCCAGACTGCCTAGAGCTCAGAGGTCAGCTATAGTGCCTGTGACAGACATCAGAGCCACATCATCTGCACCAACTACAGCTCCTACAGCTCTAGTGCAACCAGCTCCAGCACCAACTCCTTCAGCTCCATCCACTTCAACTGAAGCCTTCATTCTTGGAGTTATCTGGACACCACCACCTGAAGATCAAGCCTAAGAAGCGATCTAGCACTATGCATTTTCTATGAACTTTTTGGTAACTTGATGCCAAAGGGGGAGAAAAATGTATAGATCATAGGCTTCGAGAGAGAGAGTGTTGCTTTTGTTCTCTCTTGCTTTGGTGGTTAAACTTGTTTGCTTTTGATTACTTTGAGATACTATGATGCTTTTGTGAGACATTGATGATCATGTGTTTGATCATAAGCTACACTTATGCATGTTTGATGATATTATCTTACCTATCCATATGTGATCATTCACTTTGCTTGGTGATGAGTGCATGTATTCAATCTTTATCATTTTGAGCGCTCCACCAAGATGTATGTGACATGGAATAGTAACCCATGAGCCTAATTCCTTGTGCATTTGCAGTCCAAAGCAAATCTTAAACTATGCACAAATTTAGGGGGAGCTCTTGCTTATCACATACTTCTCAAAGCGACGATGTTTTAATCTTATTATCATTTGTCAAAGCTTTGATCTATATGTTGTCATCAATTACCAAAAAGGGGGAGATTGAAAGTGCAACTATCCCTAGGTGGTTTTGGTAATTCATAACAACATATAGCTCATTGAGCTAATGCTATTCCAAGACTATTATTTAAGGAAAGCTCAATGAATGGCATGGCATGGATGATGAAAGTGGATCCCTCAAAATACTAATGACAAAGGATTGGCTCAAGCTCAAAAGCTCAAGACTCTTCATTTTACATTTTAGTGATCCAAGATCACATTGAGTCTATAGGAAAAGCCAATACTATCAAGGAGGGATGAGGTGTTGCTTAATGAGCCTCTTGCTTCATGTGCTTAGTGATATGCTCCAAAACCGTCAGTTACTTTCTCACATCCACAAATGACCTAAACCTAAAGCCAAAATCGGTCACACCGATTCTTTCTATCCGGCGCCACCGAGTTCAAATGTCATAGCCACTGGCACAAACCCTAGGCAAATCAGTCTTACCGATAGGGATCTCGGTCTCACCGAGATGGGAGTGTAATCTCTCTGTTTCCCTTCGTAACGTTTCTGTCTAACCAAAGTGAGCGATCGGTCCCACCGAGATTGCAATGTAAATTCTCTATTTCCCTTTTGTAACATTTCGGTCTCACCGAAAAGAGCAAATTGGTCCCACCGAGTTTACCTGACCAACTCTCTGGAAAGCTTATTACCAAAATTGATCTCACCGAGTTTGTGTAATCAGTCTTACCGAGATTATGTTATGCCCTAACCCTAACCAAATTGGTCCTACCGAGTTGCATGTCAGTCCCACCGAAAATCCTAACGGTCACTAGGTTTAGTAAATCGGTTCGACCGAGTCTGTTGAATCGGTCCCACCGAGTTTGGTAAATTGTGTGTAATGGTTAGATTTTGTGTGGAGGCTATATATACCCCTCCACCTCCTCTTCATTCGTGGCGAGAGCCATCAGAACAAACCTACACTTCCAACTTACCATTTCTGAGAGAGAACCACCTACTCATGTGTTGAGGTCAAGATATTCCATTCCTACCATATGAATCTTTATCTCTAGCCTTCCCCAAGTTGCTTTCCACTCAAATATTCTTTCCACCAGATCCAAATCCTATGAGAGAGAGTTGAGTGTTGGGGAGACTATCATTTGAAGCACAAGAGCAAGGAGTTCATCATCAACGCACCATTTGTTACTTCTTGGAGAGTGGTGTCTCCTAGATTGGCTAGGTGTCACTTGGGAGCCTCCGACAAGATTGTGGAGTTGGACCAAGGAGTTTGTGAGGGCAAGGAGATCGCCTACTTCGTGAAGATCTGTCGCTACTGAGGCAAGTCCTTCCTGGGCGACGGCCATGGTGGGATAGACAAGGTTGCTTCTTCATGGACCCTTCGTGGACTCGCGCAACCGTTACCCTTCGTGGGTTGAAGTCTCCATCAACGTGGATGTACGATAGCACCACCTATCGGAACCACGCCAAAAACATCCGTGTCTCCGATTGCGTTTGAATCCTCCAAACCCTTCCCTTTACTTTCTTGCAAGTTGCATGCTTTAATTTCCGCTGCCTATATACTCTTTGCATGCTTGCTTGAATTGTGTGATGATTGCTTGACTTGTCCTAAGATAGCTAAAATCTGCCAAACTCTAAAATTGGGAAAAGGTTAAGTTTTTAATTGGTCAAGTAGTCCAATCACCCCCCTCTAGACATACTTCAAGGTCCTACAACGGTCGAGCGGGAAGAAGAAGGAAAAGCCTTCAAAGTTCAGCGCCCAGTATATTATCTTTCTGAAGTTTTGACCCCATCAAAGCAAAGATACCCTCATTATCAGAAGCTTGTATATGGGACTTATATGACCACGAAGATGGTTGCTCACTACTTCTTTGACCATTCCATTACAGTCGTCAGCGACGCTCCATTGTCAGAGATTCTACACAACAGGGATGCAACTGGTCGAGTGGAAAAATGGGCGATTGAACTCCTTCCCTTTTATATCAAGTTTGAGGCAAAGAAAGCCATCAAGTCCCAAGCAATAGCAGACTTCATAGCCGAGTGGGTTGAGCAGCAACTGCCGACTCAAGTTCACTCGGAGCACTGGACCATGTTCTTTGATGGTTCTAAGATGCTGAATGGTTCCAGTGGTGGGGTAGTGTTCGTTTCCCCCCGAGGAGATATGCTCAGATATGTGCTCCAGATCCATTTTGATTCCTCCAATAATGAAGCAGAATACGAAGCACTTTTGTATGGGTTGCGTATGTCCATTTCACTCGGCGTCTGTCGCCTCATGGTCTATGGTAACTCAGATTTGGTGGTTAATCAGGTAATGAAGGAGTGGGACGTCAGAAGTCCAGCCATGACTGGTTACTGCAATGCAGTGAGAAAGCTAGAGAAGAAATTCGAGGGGTTAGAGCTCCATCATGTACCCCGACTGAAAAATCAAGCGGCTGATGATTTGGCAAAAATAGGTTCCAAGAGAGAAGCCATTCCCAGTAATGTGTTTTTGGAGCATATTCATGCACCCTCAGTTCAAGAGGATCCATTCACTGAGGAAGCCCCGCAACCAAAGAGTGTCACGGATTCGACTGAAGTTGAGGTCCCAGCTGTGGTCGACCTGATCATGGAAGTTTTGGTCATCACTCCCGACTGGACAGTGCCATACATCGCGTATATCCTAAGGAAAGAGCTCCCAGAGAATGAAGAAGAGGCTCGACAGATCGTCCGCCGATCCAAGGCCTTTACTGTGATAAAGGGACAGTAATACAGAGAAAGCGCGACTGGAGTCGGCCGGAAATGTATAACACCAGAAGAAGGTCAGATAATTCTTGACGATATCCACCCGGACTATCTATCACACTTGTCGACTATCTATCAGCAGGACTTGCATCAATTCCATGCCAGAAACATGAAGAGTCGAGCCTTCCAAGAAGGAGATTTGGTTCTCCGAGTGGATCAGCAGAAGCCACACAAGCTTGCTCCTACTTGGGAAGGTCCCTTCATCGTCACCAAAGCTCTCCACAATGGAGCGTACCGTCTTTACAATATCGATCGCCAGATTGACGAGCCACGAGCTTGGAATGCGGAGCTGCTCCGCCACTTTTATACTTAAGTGCTCACTCGGATGAGATGTAATAAAAGTACCTCTGTAGTTTGTTTATCAAAGACAAGAATGTTATAATTTTCCCAGTGATTGTTATTACTTTTTGTTTACATGAGAAATCCCCCAGTGGGTGGCTTAGCTGCGAATCCGTTTCGCCTAAGTTTGTAAAAAAAATCCCTACCGAGTGGTGAGCCAACCTCCCACTCGGGGGCTTAGCTGCGAATCCGTTTCGCCTAAGTACTTGAAAATCCTACCGAGTGGTGACCCAGCCTCCCACTCGGGGGCTTAGCTGCAGTCCAAGTACTCACCTAAGTTTGAAAAATCCTACCGAGTGTGAGCCAGCCTCCCACTCGGGGGCTTAGCTGCAGTCCAAGTACTCGCCTAAGTTTGAAAAAATCCTATCGAGTGGTGAGCCAGCCTCCCACTCGGGGGCTTAGCTGTAGTCCAAGTACTCGCCTAAGTTTGAAAAATCCTACCGAGTGGTGAGCCAGCCTCCCACTCGGGGGCTTAGCTGCAGTCCAAGTACTCGCCTAAGTTTGAAAAATCCTACCGAGTGGTGAGCTAGGCTCCCACTCGGGGGCTTGGCTGCAGTCCAAGTACTCACCTAAGTTTGAAAAAATCCTATCGAGTGGTGAGCTAGCCTCCCACTCGGGGGCTTAGCTGTAGTCCAAGTACTCGCTTAAGTTTGAAAAATCCTACCGAGTGATGATCCAGCCTCCCACTCGGGGGCTTAGCTGCGAATTTGTTTCGCCTAAGTACTTGAAAATCCTACCGAGTGGTGAGCCAGCCTCCCACTCGGGGGCTTAGCTGCAGTCCAAGTACTCGCCTAAGTATTTAAAAATCCTACTGAGTGGAGAGCAATCCTCCCATTCGGGGGTTTAGTTGCAGTCCAAGTACTCGCCTAAGTTTGAAAAATCCTACCGAGTGGTGAGCCAGCCTCCCACTCGGGGGCTTAGCTGCAGTCCAGTAATCGCCTGAGTATTTAAAATCCTACCGAATGGAGAGCAATCCTCCCACTCGGGGGCTTAGCTGCAGTCCAGTACTCGCCTAAGTATTTAAAAATCCTACCGAGTGGAGAGAAATCCTCCCACTCGGAGGCCTAGCAGCAGTCCAGTACTCGCCTAAGTATTTAAAAATCCTACCGAGTAGAGAGCAATCCTCCCACTCGGGGGCTTAGCTGCAGTCCAGTACTCGCCTAAGTATTTAATCCATTCCGATCTGCAAGGACGACGAGGTGCAGGTCGACTGCCACCTTCTCCTTCGGAGCTACGCCAAAAATACAACGTGCACTCTACAAGGATGACGAGGTGTAGGTCGACTGCTACCTTCTCCTTCTGAGCTACGCCACAAATACAATGTGCGCTCTGCAAGGACGATGAGGTGCTGGTCGACTGCTACCTTCTCCTTCTGAGCTACGCTACAAATACAATGTGCGCTCTGCAAGGATGACGAGGTGCAGGTCGACTGCTACCTTCTCCTTCGGAGGTACGCCACAAATACAACGTGCGCTTTGCAAGGATGACGAGGTGCAGGTCGACTGCTACCTTCTCCTTCTGAGCTATGCCACAAATACAATGTGCGCTCTGTCCTGATCCTGAAGGACGTAGGTCGACTACAATCTGTGCTCCATCCCCACCTGCAAGAGCGATGAAGTGCAGGTCGACTGGACTTTCCACCTCAGAGCTGCGTCTCAAGCATCAAAGTATATTCTGAATGAAGAACAAAAGTTCGCTCGAAGGGAAATGCAAGCATATTCAATGATAAGCCAAGTTCAGATAACATCCTACGGATTCAGAAGTGCTCATGCATCAAGCCTGTAGAAGTTTATCGGTTATGAAACCACTCGGCATTCCAAGGAAAATTTAAGGCAAAGCATAGAAGTTTTTCTTACTCCTCAGGTGGAGGACTTTAAGGCGCAACAAACTGGTCCAGGTCGATTCCGTCAGCAATCCGAGTGGCAGCAGCGATGAAGGTCTCCATGAAAGATTGGAAGTTGTGCTTCTTGGTATTGGCCACTTTGATGGACGCCAGCTTGTCCTCTCGCGCATCCTTGCAGTGAACACGGACCAGGGACAGAGCAAAGTCAGCACCGCACCTGGCAGAAGACTTCTTCCATTCTTGCACTCGACCTAGAACGTCGTTCAGTCGAGTCATTAAAGACTCGAGGTCATTTTGAAGCGTCTCTCTTGGCCAGAGTGTCGGTCAATTCGCGACACCGCATCCTTTAGTTGAGCGAGGTAGTCAACCACACCAGCAACATGAGACTCCAGTCGGAGCATGTTCATAGCGGCTTCATCCTTGACAGGAGAGTTAATGGGGTCCAAGCTTGTCTCCACTCGACTGGTCTTCTCCTCGAAGTTCTGGTAGAATTCTGTAAACACAATTCGAAGTTAAGCCAACATTTCTATGACGAGTCAATGATAACAAGTCAGTCAGATAGAAGAGATTACCTTCAAGCATGATGAATAACTTTTTGGCGAGCCCTCCCAGATAAGCCTCCAGATCGTTCTTCTTCCCCGCCAGTTTGCTAGCCTTGTCACTCAGAGTTATCTTGTCATTCTTCAGACGGCTGACTTCCTTGTTGGCCGCGTCGAGAGCAGCTTTCAGATTGGCGTTCCCCTCTTCAAGTTTTCCGACTGAAGCCAGTTTTTCTTCCGCAAGCTTCATTTTGTCCAAAGCCGCCTTCTGTGCCTCGGCTAGGTCATGGTCCTTCTTCTTCAGAGCTTCCTTCAGTTTATCTGCAAAGTGGCAATGAGATCAGAATCAGGAATGGACAGAAAGATAAAGATAGTCGTCAAGATTCTCACCAAACATACCTTTTGCTTCGTCCTTCGCCTTCTTAAAGTTCTCCTGAACAAGCTTTAAGTCAAGGTCGAGCTGGATATGCTTGTTTTTCAATTCAGTATAACGAGCCACAAGCTCACAAGATTTCTGCGAAGGGTCAGTCGACAGACATCAAAGATAGGTTGCTTCCGAGTGATTAAGAGAAAAACAGTAACATTTCTAAGACTACAGTCGAATCAAAATATTCAACAGTAGTCTCGGGGACAACACCTAGTGAGTGCACTCAGCGTGCCCCCACTAGTTCTACCGACTCGGTCCGATCAGTCGACCGGAAGAGACAAAAAGGTTCTGATCCTAAACCATGGCTCTCTGCCAGCAGTCAGCCACGGTATCATCATGATCCAAAAAAAAACAGGTTCTTCAGACCTTAGTCGACTGCCAGCAGTCGACCATGGTCTCGGGGACTACACCCAGTGGGTGCACTCAGCATGCCCCCACTGGCTCCAAGATTCCATTCGACATGGTCCCACCAGCCCGAGTGAAGAAATTCAAAGAATAAAGACTATGGTCGATTGCCAGCAGTCCATCATAGTCTCGGGGACTACACCCACTGGGTGCACTCAGCGTGCCCCCACCAATCCAAAAATTCAATCGACACACCCAGTGGGTGTACAAAGAAAATCTTCAGGTAGCATATCCTAACAGAACAAGCGGTGACCAACTAACCTGGACGTTGCTCTGAAGAGCTGAGCTAGCATCGTAGGCTGCTTGGCTGGCTTACCGGATCGACTTCACCTGATCCATCATGATCCCTGCCTGGCGTATAGCCTTCTTAGCAGCACACGCTTGGTCCTCTGGGATGTGGTGCGTCGCGAAAAGGGAAGGCGGGTCAGCAGTCGACGACGAAGGTCGAGCACTCGTCAGCGGCACAGCGAAAGACACAGAAGTCCGAGTGATGCTTCCACCCTCCTAAACCAGTGTCTCAGACGCTGATGCAACCTGAGCGGTCTTGCTAGCCGACACCTTTTTATTCCTCCTCGGCCTCAGCAGCGCCTCATCGTCATCATCAGGGAGATCAATGACATGAGGTGGGGCTACAGGAAGGATTCAAAGTTAAAAATGAAGATCCAATTGACCAAAAGCGAAACTACAAAGATCATATCAAGGTTGGAGGTGGCAGCATCTTCCATTTCCTGGTCTTCGTTCCTGGCTGAGGTCTCGGAGGTAGCAGCGCTGCAAATTTCAGAAATCAATCGGTTAGCCAACGAGTCGACCAAGAGTTTGTCACTGCTAGACGAGAAAACACAAGTTCTGCTGTTACCCGGAAATGGTGGGAATGGCCATTCTCATCTTGGGCAGGGCCTTCGACTGCTTTGATGACGCCACTCGGGGATGCTTTGGCACTTTTTCAGTCGGCGCTGGAGAGGTCGTCCGAGGGCGCTTCGTCGACTGCCCAACAGGCACAGTCGCTTTGCCACGCTCGACTGCGGGGTCATGGGTGAGCTTGGATCGCCTTTCCGTGCGAGGAGGGTCGACTTCCTCCTCCTCCTCCTCCTCCTCCTCTTCACCGGAGCCGTCGTCATCTTCATCCCCCTCACCATCAGATTGCCACTCCTCCTGACTTTCACCTCTGCTCGCCTCCTCCTCCTCGACCTGTTCTTGCGCCCCGTTGGGCATCGAGTACATCTCAGTAGTGGCCTAGAAGACAACAAACAAGACCAAAGTCAGTCGACTGATTTTAAGCAAGCAGAGTGAAGAAAACATGATCATAGTCGGAGATGCAGAATTGAACATTGTCTACTTTGTATGATTGGTTGAGTGGAGGAATCCTCCTGGCTCCTCGGGGTTGTCCCTGTTCCTGTGATGGCCGTCAGCCACCTCTCCAGCGTGGCTTCCTCGACCTCCTCCGGGTGGATCCGAGTGGTGTCCTCTGTGCCAGAATACATCCAAATCGGATGGTCTCGATATTGAAGCAGCTGGATGCGTCGTCGGAGGAAGACCTCCAAGAGATCCATGCCGGTCACCCCGTCACGGATAAGCTGGACTACACACTCGACCAACACCTTAACCTGCGCCTTCTCTTCCGGGATCACCTTCAAATAGGAAGGCTTCCTCAATCGGTCCATAGAAAAAGGAGGGAGTCCGGTCGACTGCCCTGGCGTAGGCTGGTCTTTGCAGTAAAACCAGGTCGACTGCCATCCACGGACCGAGTCAGGAAGGACCATGGCCGGAAAAGCACTTTTCCCCCTCATTTGAACCCCAAGACCCCCACACATCTGAATCACTTGTGTTCTCTCATCACTCGGATTGGCCTTTTTCACCGTCTGGGAGAGACAGGTGAAAATGTGCTTGAATAGACCCCAATGAGGCCGACAACCCAAGAAATTCTCGCACAAAGACACGAAAGCTGCGAGGTACACGATGGTGTTGGGTGTGAAGTGGTGGAGTTGCTCCCCAAAGAAATTCAGAAATCCCCGAAAGAAAGGATGAGGCAGCAAAGAAAACCCATGGTCGACATGAGTGGCCAAGAGAACAACCTCACCCTCCTTAGGCTGTGGCTCAGACTCCTTCCCCAGGAGCCGCGCCGATCCATGGGGGATCGGTCCTCCATTGGCCAGGTCGTCAAGATCTGCTTGATGAATCGTTGAGAGGATCCAGTCGCCCTGGATCCAGCCCTGCGGCAGGCCGGCCCTCGATGAAGATCCACCCCGACTGGTCGCCCTTCCATTCGCCTTTGCCGTTGCCTTCTTCGCCCTCTCCAGGGCCGGCGTCTTCTCCTTCACCATCGTCGCCGGCGAGACGCGCACAGAGCAGCGGCACTGAGATGGAAGCGAATGCAGCAGATAAGTCTGAGGAAGAGAGGAGGAAATGAGAGCGCACTGTTCAAAAACCCCCGTCCGAGGCCTTATATGAGGTTACTTCGAGTGACTGACTTGTAGGCCCGGGCGATCCTGTCAAATCCCACAACAGTTGTCCGTGCGATACGTGGCGAAAAAGGTGGCACAGAGATCGAGGCGTCCCTGCCTTATCCCATCCGATTAGTGCGGCTTCCTCCGCCCCGTGCGCTTCCCGAAATTCGAATACCGCTAAATCTGCGGGCTGCACAAACAGAGGATTTCCTCCGCCCTATCATTCGGAGTTCTCCAAGTAAAGAAATTCACTCGACGGATACAGAGAATGGATCAAGGCGACTGAAAAGGAAGTTGATGTCGTCACCTAAGTTCATTGATGCAGAACAAGACATACTCATAGCACGAAAATGGGTCGGAAGTATGTTCAACTCCTTCCCCACTCAAACCTCCACTACAGGAATCGGCTACTTTGCCGTCTGCCACGGCGGACGGCAAAGGCATGAATGGCGGATGGCAAAGGTCTTTGCCATCTGCCACGGACGGCAAAAGTGGACGACCAAGAAAGGTCCGGTAAAGAGCTACGTTGCCGTCTGCTTTTGGTGGCGGACGGCAAAGGGGCGTTTGCCATCAGCAGCGGACGGCAAAGAACACAAACGGCAAAAATTTCGCTGTTAGTCCGTTAGGTGGCTAACAGCAGGACTTTGCCATCCGCTGCTGATGGCAAAATTCGTCCTGCCTTTGTCGTCTGCCACTATAGTCAAACTGACTAAATGGGTCAGCTCCCAGGAAGCATAGTTGGCTGCCACATGCCTCATTTGCCATCCCAGGAGACACATATTGGTTACGCATACTGATGATTCAAGACACATATATAGCTAGCTATCAAATTTCATCGGCACGAACACCGGAACAGAGTAAATAATTAATGGGGGAGGAGGACATGTCATTTGTGCTCACCCACGAACGAAGGGGCAGAGCTCGTCAAACGCATGGCGAGGTCGTCGAACACCAAACCTCGCAGTGGTGAAACAACTGCACATTTAAATCAACCCGATCAACACAATTATATATGATGTTTTTCATAACAAAATCGAAAAATATATGACCTAACTAATAATTCACAAACATAAGACCCCGTCGGCCTCGGGGGGTCGGGTGTCGGGGTGGCTGGGTGTCGTGTCGGGGTCAGGGGGTCGGGGTGTTTCCTTCTATCCTTCTTCTTCTTTCTTTCTCTTCTTCTTCTTTCCTTTCTTCTTCTTCTTTCATCTTTTTTCTACTTTTTTACTTCTTTCCGTTTCTTCTTTTCTTCTTCTTCAACTTCTTCTACTTCTTTTCTTCTTCTTCTTTTTTCATCTTTCTACTACTTCTACTTCTTCTACTTCTTCTACTTCTTCTAATTCTTTTCTAACACTAACACTAACACAATCAAGCACTAACAATTAAACAGCAAAAAAAATTGAAGAAACAGAAGAAAAAAGTAGTAGTCCCTCGC
>NC_041389.1:195419195-195424242 GCF_002162155.2 Triticum dicoccoides | reverse complement strand
AAGGGTGCGGGGGCGGGGGCGGCGCTGGGAGGCGGGGGCGGCGGCGGATCTAGCTAGGGCGGGGCGTCGGGGAGGAGAGAGGAAGAGAAGAGAGAGTAACGGGCGGGGGGTGGCGTACGTTAGTTACTCGGCTCTTTGCCGTCCGCCCCTCTTTGCCGTCCGCCGTTATCTCTCTTTGCTGTCTGCTGTCGGACGGCAAAGATTCTTTGCCGTCAGCTGTCGGACAGCAAAGATTCTTTGCCGTCAGCTGATGGATGGCAAAGAAATGGCGCATGGCAAAGAGCTTCTTTGCCGTCTGCCGTTTCTTTGTCGTCTGCTTTTCGGTAGCTGATGGCAAAGAGCTCCTTTGTCGTCCGCTACCGGACGGCAAAGATCTGGCAGATGGCAAAGTAGCTGATTCCAGTAGTGCTCGATCCATTCGGGGGCTAATGATGAAGCCATGTACCTAGGGTAGGGTCATGGACCTGTCCAAGAAACCCTCCCCAAGGACATCTCTAGAAGAAACTACCTTTCAGTCGACTTGGAAGGGTTCCACTCGACGGACTCGAAGACACTCGACCATGAAGCCAACCACTCGACCGCCAGGAGATCTAAAGTCACTCTGCACGCAAACGGTCTGCCATTAAGTAGTTTTTTGGTCATCATAGCACTTTATTTGTGGCGTTACCAGTAATGCCGGCCTTAATGTACTTTAAACCCTGCATAACTGAGGGCCGGAGGGGTCTGGCGAACTCTATATAAGCCACTCCCCTCCTCAGTGTAAAGGGTTCGCACCCCTGTAACTCATATACACATAATCCAGTCGACCGCCTCCGGGCTCCGAGACGTAGGGCTGTTACTTCCTCCGAGAAGGGCCTGAACTCGTAAACCCCTTGCGTATACAACTACTCCATAAGCTAGGATCTTGCCTCTCCATTCCTACCCCCCTATTCCACTGTCAGACTTAGAACCACGACATGCACCCCAAGTACACATGTACATTTTTTCTAGCCATTTTGGTGCACTGGAGCATGTATTTGTAGTTCGGATTTGAATTATAGACATTAGATGCCTAGAAAACTCAATTAATGAATAAAAAGGGTCAAACGAACCCTGAATAATTTCAAAGTTCAGCGCGAATCTCCCGTTGTTCCGTGTTGCGTGTATAAGAAAATACGAGGCTAGAAGAGGGAGAGATTATCGTTTGGCCCACAAGGGGACATGTTTCCCTATCGGAACCACGAGGGTTCTTGCGACATGCTTCGATTTGTAAGAGGTTTGTAATAAAGCTTGGCCCAAACTGGCAATGTTTTTACCACGACATATATGTGCCATGACGTGACACCATGCCACCTTTGATGATTTTTTGGTGAGTTTTGGATTTATGAGGATTTAAAAACCGAGATTCCAAATGTTTGACGACTAGCCAGGACGCCGGTAAGGTTGTAATTCGTTCCCATTCCTAGCATGGGACCTAAACATGCACCCAAGGACACATGTATACTTTTTCTAGCCATTTTGGTGAACTGGAGCATGTATTTGTAGTTCAGATTTGAATTATGGACATTAAATGCCTAGGAAACTCAATTAGTGTATAAAAAGGCCAAACGAACCCTGAATAACTCTAAATTTCAGCATGGATATCCTGTCGTTCCATGTTGCCCGTAGAAGAATGTCAGGACCCCGACTCAATGCCACATCGATCTAGCATGTAACACCTCATATCACTTTGTGCCCTCACGCACGGTATTCCCACGGGTGTCGCCTTACCTTGCCCGGGACCGTTTGCGCCTATTGGCACACGTATATGATAGTGTCGCTAGCATCCTTATGACAAGGAGCCCGGGCTGACATGGCTAGTCATGAACCCAAAGTGGCACTAACTTACAGGGACATGCATACATGACCCAGCAACGGACATGTCGGTCATCAGCGAGTGAATCCGGGCTGTAGCACTGGGCTAGCAGGACTCCAATAAACCGGGCTGTAGCGGGCTAACAGGACTCCGGTAGTCATCGCGTGACATTTCCCCGTAGGGACAGACACAAGAACGAAGGAGGACACATGCCGGCCAGCCTAAGTGTTCCGGAGCAGTAGCAAGCTACCATGGCTCAGTGGAAGCACTAGGAGACATTTCCCGGTAAGAGAGGCTACCAAGGATAAACAACTAGATAGTCAGATCCCACACATACCAAGCATTTCAAGCATACACACAATATGCTCGATATGTGCAAACACAACATGGCATCACAACATGACTCTACAACTCAAGTACTTTATTTAAAGGCTCAAAGAGCCATACATATCATACACACATGTACGTGTCACCCGACCCAGCATTCAAGTCATACAAACATACAAGCCAACACCGGAAGTAACATGTCTGAGTACAGACCACTAGAAATAAAAGAGGCTTGAGAAAGCCTGACTATACTACACGGTCCATCGTGAGCTCAGGATCACCACCTGGGCTTCAGCCTACTCGTCGACATCGACGTCTATGAAGAACCCATCAGAAGGGGTTGCAGCGTCTTCTGTAAAACGTAAATTAAGCAACTTGAGTACAAAGGTACTCAGCAAGACTTACATCAGATCCTACATACATGCACATTATCAAGAAGGGTTGGTGGGGTTATTGCAGCAAGCTAGCTTTGACTCTTGGCTAAGCTATCTTACGAGACTCCAACTTGAAATTTTTTTGTGCACTCGAGTCCACTACACACCACTTAAATACACTATCGAGGATCCACCTCCGTCATCCTACGGAAGAGCCATCCTCGGCACTCACGCTTATCTTGAGGCTTTTAGTAGTATCCATTTACTTGTCTATGAACTGTATAGGCAACCAAGTAGTCCTTTACCGCGGACGCGGCTATTCGAATAGATGATGTTAACCCTGCAGGGGTGTACTTCTTCATACACGCTTTCACCACTTATCGCCGTTTACACGACATGTACTCGGCAACCTTCAAGCGGAAGCCCAACATGGGTGTCGGCCACAACCTACCTAAACACCTGAGTCTCTAGTCCAGGTCTATCGCCTATTCAGGTTCCATCCGCAGGGAGTCCGGCCAAGGTTTCCACATACGGCCCCGAACGATGTGTGCAGGGTTCCCGAGATACCAAATGGGCATCTGGTACACCGTGCCACGTACCTACCGCATCACAGCCCACCCCGCGGGTCAGCGCTGCCCACGACCTCCAGTAAGCTACGAACACCAGAAACTACTTGCAACTCCTGGACAGAGGACTAGGGTGATTAAGAAGTCGAGAGGGTCCATTGGTTTCGGGCCAAATGCATGGTAGTAGCTGATTCTTAAATCACACATACAGATCTCAGTGCTGAAGGATGGTTCCAATGAAACAACCCACCCTGTACTCCTAAATGGCCTCTCGTCGATACCTTTACCAAATCGTATTCAACACATCACTCTCATTACCGACATGATCATTTCACTCTAGCCCATCACCCAGATGAACCAGACCTGACACGACTTTAAGCATAGCAGGCATAGCAAGGTAGGAAACACATACACATGGCTCAATCAACTCCTACACATGCTAGTGGGTTTCATCTAGTTACTGTGGCAATGACATGTCATGCAGAGGAAATGGGTTCAACTACCGTAGCACACAGCAGTTTGAAACACGTTGTCTTAATGCAGTAAAAGAGGGCAGAGGCGAGAACATGGGATGGTATCGATATGATCAAATGGTTGGTTGCTTGCCTTGCGGGTCCGTGGACTGGTATTGCTCCTCGTTTGGATACTCGCGATACTCTTCAGGGGCAGAACCTGCCGCAGAGAGCACCGATATACAAACATCACCAAACAATGTGCAAGAATATGAGATGCATGCATGAGACATGGCAAAATGAGTGTATTGGGCTAATGCAACTAAGACCAGATGGGTTCGAACCATTTTGAATCAAAGATTCAAGTTCCAAGCTCATATATGGTCCTTAATAGTGCTTTATCATGTTCTGCACTAAACAGCAGGTTAACTTGCTTAAACATGCATGAAACCAGTACAGATGGATACATTGGATTTTTCTGATCATTTTTCATATATAACACTTTGCATTTGGAGCTACATATTAATTTCTATGAATTTTTGAAGTTTGTAGCATTTTCTGGAATTTCCTTTATAAGAATAAATCCAGTAATTGAGTTATTGCGTCAGCATTGCGTCACGGTGAAGTCAGCGGTCAACGGGGATGGTCCAGGTCAAACCTGACCAGTGGGTCCCGTGCGTCAGTGTCATTAGTCTAACTAATTATAGTTAGTCCTAATCCTAGGTTAATCAGCAGGGCAGGCCCCACCTGTCATTGACACAGGGGGGGTCAAACTGGGTCCGCCCGGGGTCAAACACGGTCAGCGGGGTCAAACTCGCCGGTGTTTAGCTGCCAATGAGGCCAAACACGGTGGGGCAGTGCGGGATTCGTGCTCTGGCGACCAAAAAGGCGGCGGAGGGCATCTACGTGTAGCTAGGGACGAGCCGCGTCCAGTGGTGGCGGTGGTTGGGCTCGGGGTCGCCGGAAACGGCGCCGACGATGACCTTGCCGGCTGCCGGAGCTCGGGTAGGCTCGGGCTCATCGCTAGGAGGCACGGCGAGGAGCATGGAGTAGTGCTGCGACCTCCTGGGGGTGCGGTAAGGCTAACGGACAGGGTAGCGTGGCCGTTGCATGGCCGGAGTCACGTCGGCGATGAGCTCGGCGGCGGCGCGTGCGGGTGAGCTTCGTGCGGTCGCTATGGTGCTTGAGAGAGGGAACTGAGAGGATGGGGAGGTAGCTAGGCTCACGGTGGTCACGACAGAGCAGACAGCGGGGTCGGGGACGAGTTGCTGCAGCGGTAATGGCAAAAGGGATCTCCGGCGACGGTCAATGAAGACGGGGTCGGTGGAGGAGGTGCAAAGTGTGCGAGCGCTTGGGGCTCGGCAAGCTCGACGGAGCAGACGACGGCGGGGGTCGTGGACACGATGGAGCGGCGCGAGGACGATGGTGGGCGTGGCTACAGCGGCGGTGCGGCGGTAGCTGCTTCGGCCATGGCGGGAGAGAGCGAGAGGACGG
>NC_041389.1:195377146-195418946 GCF_002162155.2 Triticum dicoccoides | reverse complement strand
AGGGCGGCGCCAAGGAGGCCCTTCGAGGCGTCGCGCTGGCGTGGGTGACGCATGCAGGCAGGGAGGTGGCGTGGCGAGCTCGGCGGCGTCGCGGTGTCCCTCCTCTGCCTACTGGCAGAGGTGGGTGGTGACTGGCACGGGCCAGGTGGGCCGGCCCAGTGCAGGTAAGTGGCCTCTGGCCTTTTTCTCTCTCTTTTTTTCCATTTAAATTGTTTTTCTAATTTCCTGCAACTGTTTGGCTTTATTAAAAAAAATACTAAAACGTTTCCATAAATCCTGAAAATAATTGTGGACTCTATTGGGATTATTCCTAACAGCCCTCACTTAATTCCAGAATTATTTGGGCATTTGAATTATTTTATAGCATTTAAATGCCCAAATGCAAATAGGTAATGATTTAATCCAGTGACCTTATGTGTCCTAGAAAAATGTGAACCAATTTTGGCAGAGGTTCTGGACCAAGACAAAAATGATGGACATTTTAGAAGGGCATTTGAGGTTCATTGAAATTATTTTAGTAAACCCTAGTTGGTTTCAGGGGGGCTGGGGGTTCTGTCATCCCCATTTCAAGTTTCTGATGAAAGGTAAAGATGATGCAACACTCTAATGCATGAACTAGCTAGGCTGTGACAACTCACCCCCACTCAGAAAAATCTCGTCCCGAGATTTAGGATCCTCCGGAAAGAAGGCGGGATACTCGAGTCGAAGATGATCCTCCCTTTCCCAAGTTGCTTCTTTCTCAGAATGGTGCTACCATTGAACCTTGAGAAACTTGATATTATGACATTGAGTGGTACGCTCGGCTTGATCGAGGATACGAACGGGGTACTCTTGATACGTGAGATTGTCTTGAAGATCAAGCGTTTCGTGGTCCACTCCACGGATAGGATCCGAGAAGCAACGCCTGAGTTGAGAAATGTGGAAGACATCATGGACTCTGGAGAGATGCGGTGGTAGTTCTAATTGGTAGGCAACTTCTCCTCGTTTGGCAAGAATGCGAAAGGGTCCAATGTAGCGAGGAGCCAATTTGCCTTTGATACCGAAATGATGGGTTCCCTTCAGAGGAGTAACCCGAAGGTAAGCCTTCTCGTCAACCTCAAAAGTCATAGCCTTATGTTTTCGGTCATATTGGTTCTTTCGACGAGATTGGGCTGTTTTCAACTTTTCATGAATGATGCAAACTTGCTCTTCTACATCCTGGATCATATCTGGGCCAAAGAATTGTCTTTCCCCGGTTTCTGACCAGTTAAGAGGCGTTCGACACCTTGATCCATACAGAACTTCAAAAGGGGTTCTACCCAAGGTAGATTGATAGCTGTTGTTATAAGAAAATTCGACAAATGGGAGGCATTTCTCCCAATCCATTCCAAATGAGATAACAGAAGCTCGAAGCATGTCTTCTAGAATCTGGTTGACACGTTCCACTTGACCACTTGATTGAGGGTGAAAGGCGGTGCTAAAGGAAAGGCAGGTTCCCATAGCATTTTGGAAACTTCCCCAAAATCGAGAGGTGAAGAGACTTCCTTGATCTGAGTTGATTTCCAGTGGAACACCATGGAGGGACACTATTCGGGAGATATACAAGTGTCGGTGTCAAAACCGGCGGATCTCGGGTAGGGGGTCCCGAATTGTGCGTCTAGGCGGATGGTAACAGGAGACAAGGGACACGATGTTTTTACCCAGGTTCGGGCCCTCTCGCTGGAGGTAAAACCCTACTCCTGCTTGATTGATATTGATGATATGGGTAGTACAAGAGTGGATCTACCACGAGATCAAGGAGGCTAAACCCTAGAAGCTAGCCTATGGTATGATTGTTGTAATGGCTGTTCGTCCTACGGACTAAAACCCTCCGGTTTATATAGACACCGGAGAGGGCTAGGGTTACACAGAGTCGGTTACAATGGTAGGAGATCTACATATCCGTATCGCCAAGCTTGCCTTCCACGCCAAGGAAAGTCCCATCCGGACACGGGACGAAGTCTTCAATCTTGTATCTTCATAGTCTTGGAGTCCGGCCGATGATGATAGTCCAGCTATCCGGACACCCCCTAGTCCAGGACTCCCTCAGTAGCCCCCGAACCAGGCTTCAACGACGACGAGTCCAGTGCATATATAGTCTTTGGCGTTGTAAGGCGGGTTCTCCTCCAAATTCCATGTGCTTGCCAAATAGTGTCCGGCTCCCTTACAAATGTTGCGCTCCTTGGCTTCCACGCCCAATAATGGCCCTCTTCCACGTGTTGCACGAATGCGAAAAGCCAGGGTATATTTTATGTTTTACCCCTAGCTGCGCAAATAATCTGCCTATAAGAGAGACAAGAATCCAGATCCAAATCACACCATCCTCCTTCCGCGAGTACTCATCAGAGCGATTCTGACCTAAAACCCATTCCATCATGGACCGTCGACGCGGCTCCTCCTCTCGCGCTCCCAGCCCTCCGCCAGGAGATTGGAGGAGATGTTCAGTTCCGCACAACGAGCTGGTGAAGCCTCAAGCGGAGGGATATCTTCCTCCGGCCTTTATGGTCCCGGTTCGAGCCGGTCTGGCCACCTACAAAGGTGGGAAGCAAGCGGAGGCCACCCCTAGCCCCTCTAAAGGAGAGCGGGTGTGTTTCGTCCCCTATCTAATAAGGGGGGCTTGGATTTCCCGTACATCCGTTCCTCCGCGGGCTTCTGGAGTTCTATGGACTCCAGCTCCATCACCTCATGCCCGCCTCTATTCTGCACATCGCGGGTTTCGTAGCTCTTTGCGAGCTATTCCTGGGCATCGAGCCCCATTTTGCGCTGTGGAAGAGGCTATTCTGCCTCGTACCCCGTTCTCATGAGGGGTCAATATATCAAGTGGGCGGCGCCGAAATATGGCGCATCGCCGGGACCAGATATCCATCCAAAACCCCAAAGAAGGCGTCCGAAGACTGGCCTTCGGAATGGTTTTATGTAGAAGACGCTCCACTGCCGGACCCAGTTCGGATTGGCCTCCCAGAGTTCAGTAGGGCTCCTCTGAAGAAACGCCTAAGTTGGCGCCCGCGGAGCCCTCAACTGGAGGAAGATAAGGGCGTCCATTATTTGATGGGCCGGATAAGGTTGCTGGCCCATTCCGGATTGACCATGATTGGAGTCATGGCTACGTGCATACGGGGGGTGCAGCCGCTACAATACAGGGGCCACCCCATGTGGGATTTCAACGGGGAAAATGACGCCACCCGTCATGGCCGCAAAGGGCCGGAATCGGCCGAAGATCTTGTGAAGATTCTGTCCGGCCTGTACAAGGGGGAGAAGGAGGACTTCCTCCAGACGATCCCATTGAATGGGTTCTCCATGAATAACCCTCGGCGCTGGGTAAGCGGACATTTTATTTATCTGACCCATGCCTTCAAAGTTTAAGTACCTTACTTTACGATTTCGACGCAGGAGCAGCGTCAGGATGTGGAGGGCATACATAGTCCGGCTCCACAACCCGAGGATCCAGGAAGATCCCTTGACCCGGCCTCCGAAGAGGATCCGGACATAAAGGTGGAGCTAATCGACGGGGTGTTCCACCAACTCAGCATGGACAACGCTCTAGTCGCCATTACGGCTGACTACCCTGGCTTGCTACCGGCTTCCCAGGTACTTATGACCGAGGTCCTGACACCATTATTTCATCCTTGCGCATTCCTGACCACCGTATACAACGGCGTCTTGCAGGAGGTGCCTTCAAGGCGGGAAGCTGAACCCACGGCGGCTGACCCACAAGGGTCAGTCCGACCCCGCAGGCGGAAGAGGGGTGCGGTGCGAATCGAAACGTCACTGCAACGGTATAGCTCGCGTCCGTTATTTAGGAAAAGATTCCTAGGGGGTGTATTAATGCTCATGACTTTTTCAGGAGAAAGAGCGCTCGCCGGACTGTGCCCGGCGAGGTTGCCACCGAAGCCTCCGCCAGCCAGGCTCCACCACCTGGTCCGGAGGGGGAGGCGAGCGCAAGGCGCAACCCGGATACTCCTCCAACGGAGGATGACGACAGGCTGTCCACCACCAGGTCTGAGGTGGAGAGCGCCATGAACCATAGGCCCCGCCGGACAGTTTTTCGTGACGTGTGTCTCTCCCCTGAGGCATTGAATGCCTTTAACACGGGAGACACGCACCTCCGTGCTGCTCAAGATGGTTTGACCAGAGCCACGGAGCAGTATGTAAAAGACATACGGGTAAGGGATTATAATAGCGGTATATACCAGTAGCCCCCGAGACTTAAAGTAGTTAAAATAACTGATTTAAGGATCTTTTAATGTGCAGGATCTTACAAAGAAGAATACCCAATTGTCCCAGGAGCTACAAGAGTGCAAGGCCCAACTTGAGGCCACACTCGCTGCCGCAGGAGGAGACACAGAGACACCTCCTGGTAACACATTATTTCAAAAAGATAAGCGTTGTGCGGCTTGCGTGTAAGTCTGACAATGATATTGCAGATGTTGCCGGACTAGACCGGACAAGCAACACCTACTGCACCAGCTGAAGGCCGGCGAGAGGGTGCTTATGAAGGTGCAGCAGGAGAGGAACAAACTCCAGGATGCCCACACCCAGCTTGGGGAAGAGCTGAAAGGTGTTCGGGCCGAGCTGTCTGGCTCCATGAAGGAGAATCAGCGGCTTCGTCGCGGCATCTATGGTAAGTGCTTGAGCGAATTCTGTTGAAGAGAAGAGTTCGGCGAGGAAGCCTATTGACAGAAATATGTCTGTAGGTGTGCTCATAGGTCGCCCTGCAGAGGAAATGCCCGGTTCGACGGGTGACCAACTTCCCGAGCTGGTGCAACTGCTCGAACGTGTTCGGCAGGCGATGAGTGGCGTCGTCCAGGCCCTATGGCCATCCGTCTCCCTACCCGAGGGCCTTGGAGAGCTTGCGGAGAAGCTTCAGGGAGCGCGGCAGCGCTTCCGTTTATGGAAGATATCAACCTGCCGTCAAGGTGCCAGGGAGGCTTGGGCCATGATGAAGACGCGGTACAAGAAGGTGGATCCAAACCACATGGCCGAGGTCGGACCTGTGGGGCCCGATGGGAAGGAGATCCCCGTGAGCTTAGTATACGACCAAGTAGAGTTGGCTGCTAAGTATTCCCAACGGGACTGTAAATTAGACAGCCTGTTAGACGGGATTGAGGAGGAGTACAGTCAGTCAATTTGATGATGTATTTAAAATGACATGTAAAATGCCTTCTAGCCGGATTGTAGATCGTTTGTCTTTGCCGACCTTTTCTCTTCAACCTCGGGACCCTAGAGTCTGGAGTGTGTCCGAATACCTTATCGGTTATGACAAAACCGGGGCATGCATGGAGACTAGGCGTAGGGGTCATTAGTGGTTTATCAGACAAGTGCCCAACTAGTTATGTTATATTACATGGTTAGTAAGAAACATCTTCCAGGGAGAATAGTTCCGTTAAGGGTTCCTTTCCCTGGGAGGCATGCCCTAAAGTGCATGTCCAGACTGCGAAAAAAGCAGGAAAACATCTGGGGGCAGATAAATAAATGTGTAAAAAATCGTCTTTCAAGTCACCGACCGAATATTCTCTTAAGAACGCTAGCTTTCGGCTTCACCCAGTCTGAGGTACACATCCAGCTGACCCGGCAGTAACAATCGGAGAGGTGCTCCCTTTACCTCCTAGCCGAACAATCAGGAACGTAGGGGTAAGCACAAGAGCCAGGCAACCCAGCTTGGCCAAAACTTAAGTCATATCGATGCATATAATGGTGAATAAAAGGTACATGTGGAAGTTTGACACATGTGCTGGGCATAAAGCCCTTATAAGTATGCTTCTGTTAGAGAAGCCCCCAGGTATAATGAGTGCGGGTAGCACATCAGGTGTGTGCGAACAATGCGCAAATAGGCCCCCAAGGGCTTTCATGAAAAAGGTAGGAGAAGAGAGAGAAACAAAAGACAGCTGAATTGTGAAAATGTGGAGGAAGGAGACGAACTCTTAGTCTGGCGCTAGGCGTAGAATCTTCGGAGGCGGGCTGCGTTCCATGGGTTCGGCTCGAGTTGGTTGTCCGATGCATTCCGCAGACGGTATGCTCCACCGGTCAGGACTTGGTCGATGATGAAGGGACCTTCCCATTTGGGCTTGAGTTTGTCCTTTTTCTTGTCCGGCAGGCGTAGAACTAGTTCGCCAACATTGTAAGTTTTAGCCCGTACTTCTTTGCTTTGATATCTTCGAGCCTGCTACTGATAGAATGCGGAACGGGCCTTTTCCACATCGCGTTCCTCCTCCAATGCGTCCAAGCTGTCCTGCCGATCCAGCTCGGCTTCTCTTTCTTCATACATGCGCACTCGAGGTGAGTCATGAATTATGTCGCAGGGCAAAACTGCCTCTGCGCCGTATACCATAAAGAATGGTGTGAATCCGGTAGTACGGTTTGGCATGGTCCGCAGTCCCCAGAGTACGGAGTCGAGCTCCTCAACCCAGTGCTTGTTAGATTCCGTAAGGGACCGCATGTAACGCCCTAGATCCGATGCGCCAGGTGTCTGCCAGTTATTCGCCTTTGTTGCCATGTCATTTTCTTGCATGTTGCATTTTGCCATGTCATCATCTGCATTTCATCCGCATGTTTTTCAAAACATGCATCCGTTCGGGTCCTCCCGGTTCTCTCCGTTGTCCGTTCGGAGTCCAGACCACACTCTCATGCGCCCGCGGCACCTCCGAAATATTATTTTATAAGTGGCATAAAAATGTTCTCGGAATGGGATGTAACTTGGCGTGCGATCTTATTATAGTGTAGACAGACCGCCTGCCAAGTTTCGTCGCATTCGGAGTTCGTTTGGTAGCCCAATCGTCATCTGTAGCGGCACCCTTATCGGTTTATTCGTCGGACATTTCGGTCTCCGAAACTGCCGCCGGGCTGCAGCTTCTCTTCTCTCCTCTCGGCCCAACTCCTCTTCACAGCCCACTAGCCCACCTACCTAACCCCCTCCGCTCTGGACCGTCCGATCGAGATCGAACGGCTCCGAAACGAAGCAGAACACCAAACCCTAGCCCCCCTGCCTTATATAAACAACCCCCTTGCCAATTTCAGCCTTCTCCCTTCCTCGTTTTCTGCGCCCCCCAATCATCAGCGCCGCCGCCCACCTCCATTTCCGCACCTCCCCAGCCGCCGGCCGCCACTTGTCGCCACCAGATTGGCCGCGCCGCCAGCCAGCCGCCCTCCAGCCAGTGGTAAAGCGCCACGTCGCCCCTGCCTCCCTCCTCCCGCAGGGCCCGCCGGAGCCCATCGCAGGCCCGCCCCGGGCCAGATCCGGGCCGGGACAAGCCCGCGCGAAGCCGTCGTCGCCCCAACTCCCTCGCGCCCTGAGCTCCGCGCCCGATCCCCGCAGGCGACCAACGCCTCATCACCGGCGACCACCACCCCGAATCCCGCCACCTGCTCCTCTCTCCCCATGTTCCACAGGACCCCGGAGCCTCATCGTGCCGCTGCATGGAGTTCGCCGGATCTCGCGAGCCCGTCGTTCCTGCGCTCGGTTCCGTGCCGCCCCTCGCCGTCCTTGTCCATCTCCGACCGGATCCGTTGCCCAGGGACCAGATCTGCCCGTTCCCGTCATCCCGGCGCCCTCCCGGCCTCCCTGCTGACCGTCGCCGCGCCGCCCTCGCCGGAGAGTGCCGCCACTCGTCGTCCAGACCGGATCGGGAGGAGCCCAATCCCGTCGCCCCCGTTGACCGACCACGCGGGCCCCGCAGCCGTGGCCCGTCTCCCCCGGGTCCAGCCACACCGCCGGCCCGATCCGCCTCACCCTTCGCTCTGGGCCAGGCCCATGGTGAGAACCCATATAAACCCCGCTCAGTGCGACGTATAACTATTTGACGCTCACCTGTTTTTTTCCTGAAAATGACTGTCCCCGAAATTTGCATATTCTGGTGCACTATTCATCGCATCATATCTTTGCATCAGTAGCTCTGTTTTGTGCGTGTAATATGTCAAATTGTTCGTCAGGAAGAGTACTTCATTTCATTCCATTGTATCATTTTCATTTGAGGTCATCTAGATGCCTGAATCATCGTTGTGAGAGTGCTAAGTGATGTTAATCTGCTGAAACTGTTATAACTTGCTCATTTGTCATTTTTGCCATGATTGAGGTGTGCATCCTATGAGGTTGATGTCTTCATGTGTTTTGATCTATGCCATGCCATCTTTCCAGAGGTGCTTACCATGCATTTTTGTGATCAATGTGGTGACTAGCACAAGCATGCAAACTAGGCATCGTGATGTTGCTGATTTAAGTCCCTATTTTGCTGTTATTTTTATGCCATGTAAACTTGAGGCTACAGAGAGATCCATGCATATTTTGAGATACTTCAGTAAGGGTGTTTTGAACATATGGTTGTTGTCTATCCATTGATGCCCTTTGTTGCAATTATGGAGTAGTCTAGCATGTCATTTTGGTGCTCTACTTTTGCTTCCAAAATGTTTCCTGACAGATTGTTTACGTGTTATTCAATTTGGCCAAGCTTGCTATAGTTGATCCTTGCATGCTATGGACTTGTTCTTGCCTTGGTTGGTTACATAAACATGTCTTATTGATGATGCTATGCTTATATTTTCATGCAATGACTTGTGGTGAGTGATTCAAGCTTGTTAAGTAGTGTACTCGCTGTTACTGTTTTGCTTGGCTGAATCTGTTATTTCGTGATGCTATATAAACATGTTGTTACTAATCATTCTATGCATAATCTGGAGATGATCACTAAACATGTTTTGATCTACATGTCATGTTTTATCCATCCATGCCCCTGGTTGCATTTATAGCTTGCTGTAGCTTATTGTTTTCATGCTCCAAAGTTGCTAAATAATGTTGCTGTCAACCTGTTAACATTAAGTTCAGTTGCTTCCATGCTTATTGTTAGTGTTCCATGCACCCTATGAACTTGCTATTGCCATGCTTAGCTTCACAAACATGTATTCTTACTGTTGGTTGCCTTGCCATGCCATGTATTGCTCTGTGGTGAGTGTAACAAGCTCACCAACATGTCTACTTATTGTTGATCCTGCCATGTATGAATCTGTCATATAACTTGTCATGTTTATATGGGTGCCATTATATCTTCTGGTCCTTTTTAGCTCTTGGTCAGTAAGGGACTTTCTTTCTATGCAATTAGTAGATTCATGCCATGCCTTTGTTTTCCATGTTAAGTTCCTGCAATATGTTGTTTGATTGCTCTAAACATTGCAACCTGATGTTATTTCTTGATAAGTCTGTAACTGTTATTATTTGCAATCTTACCATGTTTGTTTGAGCATGATCTAGTGATTTCTGGAGATAGCTCAGTGTTCATGTTTTGTTATGCTTTACCTGTACATCATGCCCATGCCTTTTGTTATTACGTTGAGATACTGTAGCATATTGTTTTGATGCTTGCAATATGCCTACTTGCTGTTATGGACAGATTGTTGCTATGACTTGTATAGTGTGTGTGTGTTGAACCGTTGCTCCGTTTTGAGTGTGCTCTATATGAAACTTGCTTGTTTTTGCATGTAGCTTCATATTATCATGTTGCATCCTTGTTTTGAGGTGTTTGCTTGATGTTTGGATGCATTTTGCATCAATGCCATGTTTAACTTCTTTTGCTCATATCTTCTAGGTCGTAGCTCCGAATCTAATGAACTTTATATGTAACTTGACTAGAATCTCATGTAGATCATCTTGGTGCATCTTAACTCGCTGTTTAACAACTTGAACATAATGTTTATTCAGATCTGGACCAATTTCGAAAAATGCATATGAGGACTTACCGGATTTGTTATAAGTTGTTCCAGGCCTCATTTAAACTTGCTTTGATGCGTTGCTCTTCTTTGCATCATCCCTTGCCATGAATAGCTTCATGTAGCTTTGTCATGCATCATGCTTGGTTGTGCATCATGTCTTGTTCATGTGTGGTGTGTTTACCATGTTGTGTGCTTCTTCTTGTTAGTTCCTGTTTCGTTGCGATCGTGAGGATTCGTTCGTCTACGGTTGGTTCGGCTTCATCCGTTCGTATTCTTCATGGACTCGTTCTTCTTCCTTGCGGGATTTCAGGCAAGATGACCGCTACCCTGGATCTCACTACTATCATTGCTATGCTAGTTGCTTCGTGCTATTGCTATGCTGCGCTACCTATCACTTGTACATAAAGCCATCCCATATTGCCATGAACCTCTAACCTTTGACACCTTTCCTATGCAAACCGTTGATTGGCTATGTTACCGCTTTGCTCAGCCCCTCTTATAGCGTTGTTAGTTGCAGGTGAAGTTGAAGATTTCTCCATGGTGGACAGGATTTTGGTTGGGATATCACAATATCTCTTATATTGTTAATGCATCTATATATTTGGTAAAGGGTGGAAGACTCGGCCTTATGCCTGGTGTTTTGTTCCACTCTTGCCGCCCTAGTTTCCGTCATACCGGTGTTATGTTCCCAGATTTTGCGTTCCTTACGCGGTCGGGTGATTTATGGGACCCCCTTGACAGTTTGCTTTGAATAAAACTCCTCCAGCAAGGCCCAACCTTGGTTTTACCATTTGCCTCACCTAGCCCTTTTTTCCCTTGGGAGTCGTGCTCTCGAGGGTCATCTTTATTTTATCCCCCCCGGGCCAGTGCTCGTTGTGAGTGTTGGTCCAACCTGAGCGATGTCCGGCGCCCCCTAGGCAACCAGGGTTTATGCCAACCCGACGTCTGGCTCATCCGGTGTGCCGTGAGAACGAGATATGTGCAGCTCCTATCGGGATTTGTCGGCCCAGCGGGAGGCTTTGCTGGTCTTGTTTTACCATTTTCGAAAAGTCTTGTAAACCGGGATTCCAAGTCTGATCGGGTCTTCCTGGGAGAAGGTATATTCCTTCGTTGATCGTGAGAGCTTATCATGGGCTAAGTTGGGACACCCCTGCAGGGTATAATCTTTCGAAAGCCGTGCCTGCGGTTATTGGCAGATGGGAATTTGTTAATGTCCTGTTGTAGATAACTTGACACGAGATCCGATTTAAAACGCATCAACCGCGTGTGTAGCCATGATGGTCTCTTCTCGGCGGAGTCCAGGAAGTGAACACGGTTTCTGGGTTATGTTTGACGTAAGTAGGAGTTCAGGATCACTTCTTGATCATTGCTAGTTTCTCGACCATTCCGTTTGTTCTCTTCTCGCTCTTATTTGCGTATGTTAGCCACCATATATGCTTAGTCGCTGCGGCAGCCTCACCACTTTACCCCTTCCTTACCCATTTAAGCTTTGCAGGTCTTGATACCCATGGTAATGGGATTGCTGAGTCCTCGTGGCTCACAGATTACTACAACAACAGTTGCAGGTACATGTTTTTCCGATGATCATGACGCGAGAGCGATGCTTGCTTGCGTTGAGTTCTTCTTATGCTTCTTCGATCAGGGGTTAGGTTCCAGGTCGGCAGCCTGGGCTAGCAAGGTGGATGTCGTTTGAGTTTCTGTTTGTGTTTCATCCATAGCCGGATGATGCTCTGATGTATTGTGATGTTGTATTTATGTGGCTTGTATGCCTTATGTATGTATCCCCATGTATTATGTAATGTTGATGTAATGATATCCACCTTGCAAAAGCGTTCCAATATGCGGGTCTATCCTTAGTGGGACCTTCGAGTTCCTTTTGGACAGGGTCGCATATTGGGCGTGACAAGTTGGTATCAGAGCCTCGACCGACCCTAGGAGCCCCCTTGATTGATCGTGTAGTTTGGCCGTTGTTGAGTCTAGAAGAAAACTGTTTTCGGAGTCTAGTTATATCGGAGAATACGAATTCTTTTTACTCCTCTGCCTCTTCGTCGCTCTGGTGAGGAATCTTGACGTAGGTGTTTTGAATTACTCCTCTTCCCTCTTCAAACTTTCTTTAGGATCACGCAGTTGGTTTTCCGTTCGTTGGTTCTCAGCTCTTTTATCTGGTGCATTTCTCGTCAAGTCGACTCGAGCCTCTTCATCTTTGAGTTCAATCCTCAGTTGTCTTCTTTTCCCACCCGCCCACCCTTCTTCCTCTCAGAACCGGAGTCCGTTATCGATTATCCATCCTACTCGTGTGAAGTCTTCGCTTTCTTTCCTCAATGATTTCAACTGGCGTTTTCTCTTCAAGATACTTGTCGATTTCCCCTTACAGTTTCCTTTGTTTTTCCCGCCCTCCTACCCTTTTTCTTCCTGGAGTTTGAGCCTCTTTCGACCATCAATTTTATTCGTACAGAGCCTCGTCAGTCTTCCCTCAATCATTTCAACCGGTGAATTCTCGTCTCGGTGGACATTCTTAATCTCTTTTTCTTTTCCGGTGAAAGCAATTCAAGTTTTTCGGGTTGATCACATTCTTTTCCTCGGCTCAAGTGTTTTCCCTGCTCGTTCGCCTCTCGCCAGTTTATCCTTCCAGAGTGTTCAAGACATCTCAGGAGATTCGTCTGTGTTCCAATTAATTCGAGGTTGTCACCTCATTCAAATATTTCAATTATTCCGGTGCATCATCTATCTGTTCAACATCTCTTTCCAACGGTGTTTTCTCTTTAGTGGGCCCTAACCCACAGGTCTTTTTCCAGGATCTTACCTGACTCTTCTAATTCCCCAGAGTTATTCTCAAATTTTTTTCAAGTCTGACATAAGAATGAATTTCATCAGTCACACGCCTTCTCCAAGATCGTTTTTAAACTCTTCTCATCGTTGGCTCAACCTCTTCGCTTGTCATTCTACCGGAGTTCCTCAATAATTTTGGTGGTGCTTTTCGTCGTCATTTGAATATCGCAGAAGAGTTTGTCCTCTAAATTTTGTCCGTTCTCCCGAAGTTTCATGGTTCTAGCTTCATGTTATCCTCTCATATTATTCTGTTTGTCAGATATTCTTTCTTACCCATCCGGAGTTTGTCAGAAGTTGTTTTCCCAATTCTTTTACCGAAGGCCATCATTCCAGTTATCGTTCTCTATTTACCCCGGTGCTTCGTTCAAGTGTTCTTTAATCAACTCATGATCTCTTTATTCTTTTGCATCTAAATCCCCTCTAGCTTATTTGTTCTTCTAATTCTTCCCGGCGATTCATTCTCTTTCATCAGTCATTTCTGAATTCTTACGGTGGTTCCTTCAAGATTCTTTTTCCTTGATTATCATGTTAATTCATTCGTTCTTTCCAATCCAACCGGTGGTTCATGAAGACCTTATCAAGTCTGCAATATGTCACTTCTCAATCCTTTTCTAGAAGAATAAGTAGTATGCGAAATCCATTGTTGGTCATCAATTTAATTTGATGAAGGATAAGCATAACATAAATCTTATTCTTATTTCATCCAAGTGAGTAATCCCATCCTTCGGAGTTTGTTCTTGATGAATAAATTCTATTTCCAAGTGTTTTCATCTTTTCTTTTCCGGAGTTCAAATTTCATCGGCCTTTTCGTCGGAACCTCCACCTAAATCACCACAAGGCTTTAATCTACTTCTTTCATCCTTCAATTTTATCTCGTCATTCTTTTGTTACCGGAGTTCTTCATGGTGGTTCTTCATGGTTTAATTCATTCTTCAAGAGTTCATCAAGTATCATTCCATCCTCTCTAGCCCGTGTTCTATTCCTTCCATCTTCAGTCGGAGTGCTGCCTAAATCCTTTCAGTCTTATTCGTTTCTTTTCTCATTCTAACCACTATGGTTAGAACGAGTCGTTTCATAGTCTATCTGATTCCGTGAGCTTTCGATTCTCGTCATTCTCATCATTCCTCTCTTCTTCTCGAGTGCTCGTGATTCTTTGCTTCTTCTCTCGAGTTCTTGTTTCTCCTCATCCCTTTTTCCTTTTCGGTTCGGTCCTAAGATCTCGGGACGAGATCTCTTGTTAGTGGAGGAGTGTTGTAACGCCCCGGATCCGATGCGCGAGGTGTCTGCCAGTTATTCGCCTTTGTTGCCATGTCATTTGCTTGTGTGTTGCATTTTGCCATGTCATCATTTGCATTTCATCCGCATGTTTTTCAAAACTTGCATCCTTTCGGGTCCTCCCGGTTCTCTCCGTTGTCCGTTCGGAGTCCAGACCACACTCGCACGCGCCCGCGGCACCTCCGAAATATTATTTTATAAGTGGCATAAAAATGTTCTCGGAATGGGATGTAACTTGGCGTGCGATCTTATTATAGTGTAGACAGACTGCCTGCCAAGTTTCGTCGCATTCGGAGTTCGTTTGGTAGCCCAATCGTCATCTGTAGCGGCACCCTTGCCGGTTTATTCGTCGGACATTTCGGTCTCCGAAATTGCCGCCGGGCTGCAGTTTCTCTTCTCTCCTCTCGGCCCAACTCCTCTTCACAGCCCACTAGCCCACCTACCTAAACCCCTCCGCTCCGAACCGTCCGATCGAGATCGAACGGCTCCAAAACGGAGCAGAACACCAAACCCTAGCCCCCCTGCCTTATATAAACAACCCCCCTTGCCAATTTCAGCCTTCTCCCTTCCTCCTTGTTTTCTGCACCCCCCAATCATCAGCGCCGCCGCCCACCTCCATTTCTGCACCTCCCCAGCCGCCGACCGCCACTTGTCGCCACCAGATTGGCCGCGCCGCCAGCCAGCCGCCCTCCAGCCAGTGGCAAAGCGCCACGTCGCCCCTGCCTCCCTCCTCCTCCCGCAGGGCCTGCCGGAGCCCATCGCAGGCCCGCCCCGGGCCAAATCCGGGCCGGGACAAGCCCGCGCGAAGCCGTCATCGCCCCAACTCCCTCGCGCCCTGAGCTCCGCGCCCGATCCCCGCAGGCGACCAGCGCCTCGTCGCCGGCGACCACCACCCCGAATCCCGCCACCTGCTCCTCTCTCCTTCCCGTGCCTGTGCTTCTTCCTCTTCCTCTCACAGAGCTCTCTTTCCCCATGTTCCACAGGACCCCGGAGCCACATCGTGCTGCTGCATGGAGTTCGCTGGATCTCGCGAACCCGTCGTTCCTGCGCTCAGTTCCGTGCCGCCCCTCGCCGTCCTCGTCCATCTCCGGCCGGATCCGTTGCCCAGGGACCAGATCTGCCCGTTCCCGTCATCCCGGCACCCTCCCGGCCTCCCTGCTGACCGGCGCCGCGCCGCCCTCGCCGGAGAGCGCCACCACTCGTCGTCCAGACCGGATCGGGAGGAGCCCGATCCCGTCGCCCCCGTTGACCGACCACGCGGGCCCCGCAGCCGTGGCCCGTCTCCCCCGGGTCCAGCCACACCGCCGGCCCGATCCGCCTCACCCTTCGCTCTGGGCCAGGCCCATGGTGAGAACCTGTATAAACCCCGCTCAGTGCGACGTATAACTATTTGACGCTCACCTGTTATTTTTCCTGAAAATGACTAAGTCCCCGAAATTTGCATATTCCGGTGCACTATTCATCGCATCATATCTCTGCATCCGTAGCTCCGTTTTGTGCGTGTAATACGTCAAATTGTTCGTCTCGAAGAGTACTTCATTTCATTCCATTGCATCATTTTCATTTGAGGTCATCTAGATGCCTGAATCATCGTTGTAAGAGTGCTAAGTGATGTTAATCTGCTGAAACTGTTATAACTTGCTCATTTGTCATTTTTGCCATGATTGAGGTGTGCATCCTATGAGGTTGATGTCTTCATGTGTTTTGATCTATGCCATGCCATCTTTCCAGAGGTGCTTACCATGTATTTTTGTGATCAATGTGGTGACTAGCGCAAGCATGCAAACTAGGCATCGTGATGTTGCTGATTTAAGTCCCAGTTTTGCTGTTATTTTTATGCCATGTAAACTTGAGGCTACAGAGAGATCCATGCATATTTTGAGATACTTAAGTAAGGGTGTTTTGAACATATGGTTGTTGTCTATCCATTGATTCCCTTTGTTGCAATTATGGAGTAGTCTAGCATGTCATTTTGGTGCTCTACTTTTGCTTCCAAAATGTTTCCTGACAGATTGTTTACGTGTTATTCAATTTGGCCAAGCTTGCTATAGTTGATCCTTGCATGCTATGGACTTGTTCTTGCCTTGGTTGTTACATAAACATGTCTTATTGATGATGCTATGCTTATCTTGTCATGCAATGACTTGTGGTGAGTGATTCAAGCTTGTTAAGTAGTGTACTCGTTGTTGCTGTTTTGCTTGGCTGAATCTGTTATTTCGTGATGCTATATAAACATGTTGCTACTAATCATTCTATGCATAATCTAGAGATGAACACTAAACATGTTTTGATCTACATGTCATGCCCCTGGTTGCATTTATAGCTTGCTGTAGCTTATTGTTTTCATGCTCCAAAGTTGCTAAATAATGTTGCTGTCAACCTGTTAACATTAAGTTCAGTTGCTTCCATGCTTATTGTTAGTGTTCCATGCACCCTATGAACTTGTTATTGCCATGCTTAGCTTCACAAACATGTATTCTTACTGTTGGTTGCCTTGCCATGCCATGTATTGCTCTGTGGTGAGTGTAACAAGCTCACCAACATGTCTACTTATTGTTGATCCTGCCATGTATGAATCTGTCATATAACTTACCATGTTTACATGGGTGCCATCATATCTTCTGGTCCTTTTTAGCTCTTGGTCAGTAAGGGACTTTCTTTCTATGCAATTAGTAGATTCATGCCATGACTTTGTTTGCCATGTTAAGTTCCTGTAACATGTTGTTTGATAGCTCTAAACATTGCAACCTGATGTTATTTCCTGATAAGTCTGTAACTGTTATTATTTGCAATCTTACCATGTCTGTTTGAGCATGATCTAGTGCTTTCTGGAGATAGCTCAGTGTTCATGTTTTGTTATGCTTTACCTGTACATCATGCCCATGCCTTTTGTTATTACGTTGAGATACTGTAGCATGTTGTTTTGATGCTTGCAATGTGCCTACTTGCTGTTATGGACAGATTGTTGCTATGACTTGTATAGTGTGTGTGTGTTGAACCATTGCTCCGTTTTGAGTGTGCTCTATATGAAACTTGCTTGTTTTTGCATGTAGCTTCATATTATCATGTTGCATCCTTGTTTTGAGGTGTTTGCTTGATGTTTGGATGCATTTTGCATCAATGCCATGTTTAACTTGTTTTGCTCATATCTTCTAGGCCGTAGCTCCGAATCTAATGAACTTTGTATGTAACTTGACTAGAATCTCGTGTAGATCATCTTGGTGCATCTTAACTTGATGTTTAATAACTTGAACATAATGTTTATTCAGATCTGGACCAATTTCGAAAAATGCATATGATGACTTATCGGATTTGTTATAAGTTGTTCCAGGCCTCATTTAAACTTGCTTTGATGTGTTGCTCTTCTTTGCATCATCCCTTGCCATGAATAGCTTCATGTAGCTTTGTCATGCATCATGCTTGGTTGTGCATCATGTCTTGTTCATGTGTGGTGTGTTTACCATGTTGTGTGCTTCTTCTTGTTAGTTCCTGTTTCGTTGCGATCGTGAGGATTCGTTCGTCTACGGTTGGTTCGGCTTCATCCGTTCGTCTTCTTCATGGACTCGTTCTTCTTGCTTGCGGGATTTCAGGCAAGATGACCGCTACCCTGGATCTCACTACTATCATTGCTATGCTAGTTGCTTCGTGCTATTGCTATGCTGCGCTACCTATCACTTGTACATAAAGCCATCCCATATTGCCATGAACCTCTAACCTTTGACACCTTTCCGACGCAAACCGTTGATTGGCTATGTTACTGCTTTGCTCAGCCCCTCTTATAGCATTGTTAGTTGCAGGTGAAGTTGAAGATTTCTCCATGGTGGACAGGATTTTGGTTGGGATATCACAATATCTCTTATATTGTTAATGCATCTATATATTTGGTAAAGGGTGGAAGACTCGGCCTTATGCCCGGTGTTTTGTTCCACTCTTGCCGCCCTAGTTTCCGTCATACCGGTGTTATGTTCCCGGATTTTGCGTTCCTTATGCGGTCGGGTGATTTATGGGACCCCCTTGACAGTTCGCTTTCAATAAAACTCCTCCAGCAAGGCCCAACCTTGGTTTTACCATTTGCCTCACCTAGCCCTTTTTTCCTTTGGGAGTCGCACTCTCGAGTGTCATCTTTATTTTATCCCCCCGGGCCAGTGCTCGTCGTGAGTGTTGGTCCAACCTGAGCGATGTCCGGCGCCCCCTGGGCAACCAGGGTTTATGCCAACCCGACGTCTGGCTCATCCGGTGTGCCCTGAGAACGAGATATGTGCAGCTCCTATCGGGATTTGTCGGCACAGCGGGAGGCTTTGCTGGTCTTGTTTTACCATTGTCAGAAAGTCTTGTAAACCGGGATTCCGAGTCTGATCGGGTCTTCCTTGGAGAAGGTCTATTCCTTTGTTGATCGCGAGAGCTTATCATGGGCTAAGTTGGGCCACCCCTGCAGGGTATAATCTTTCGAAAGCCGTGCCTGCGGTTATTGGCAGATGGGAATTTGTTAATGTCCGGTTGTAGATAACTTGACACCAGATCCGATTTAAAACGCATCAACCGCGTGTGTAGCCGTGATGGTCTCTTCTCGGCGGAGTCTGGGAAGTGAACACGGTTTCTGGGTTATGTTTGACGTAAGTAGGAGTTCAGGATCACTTCTTGATCATTGCTATTTTCTCGACTGTTCCATTTATTCTCTTCTCGCTCTTATTTGCGTATGTTAGCCACCATATATGCTTAGTCGCTGCTGCAGCCTCACCACTTTACCCCTTCCTTACCCATTTAAGCTTTGATAGTCTTGATACCCATGGTAATGGGATTGCTGAGTCCTCATGGCTCACAGATTACTACAACAACAGTTGCAGGTACATGTTTTTCCGATGATCATGAGTTCTTCTTATGCTTCTTCGATCAGGGGTTAGGTTCCAGGTCGGCAGCCTGGGCTAGCAGGGTGGATGTCGTTTGAGTTTCTGTTTGTGTTTCATCCGTAGCCGGATGATGCTCTGATGTATTGTGATGTTGTATTTATGTGGCTTGTATGCCTTATGTATGTATCCCCATGTATTATGTAATGTTGATGTAATGATATCCACCTTGCAAAAGCGTTCCAATATGCGGATCTATCCTTAGTGGGACCTTCGAGTTCCTTTTGGAGAGGGTCGCATATTGGGCGTGACACCGCACTAGTCTGGGTTTGATGCCGCTCATTATTAGACCATTCGCTCGTTCCACTTGAGCGTTGGTTTGAGGGTGGTAAACCGAAGCGTAGTCGAGCTTAATGCCCATGTTTTTGCACCAGAGTTTGACCTCGTCGGCCGTGAAGTTCATGCCATTATCGGTAATGATGCTGTGGGGGACGCCGAAACGGTGTACTACCCCGGATATGAAGTCTATCACTGGTCCGGACTCTGCCGTCTTAACTGGCTTAGCCTCTATCCATTTGGTGAATTTATCCACCATGACCAGTAGGTATTTTTGCTTGTGGGTTCCCCCTTTAAGGGGTCCAACCATGTCAAGCCCCCAGACCACGAACGGCCAGGTAATGGGTATAGTTTTGAGGGCGGTGGGTGGCATATGGCTCTGATTAGCAAAGAGCTGACAACCAGCGCATGTCTGGACTAAGTCCTGAGCATCTGCCCAGGCCGTCGGCCAATAAAATCCTGTACGAAATGCCTTGCCTAAAAGGGCCCAGGCTGTGGCGTGGTGTCTGCCTAGTCCGGCATGAATTTCAGCCAGAAGTTTTCGCCCTTCCTCTTCGGAGATACACCTTTGAAGGACTCCGGTTGTGCTTTTCTTATAAAGTTCTCCCTCGTGGACCTTGTAGGCTTTAGATCGCCGAACTATGCAGCGGGCCTCATTTTGGTCTTCGGGAAGTTCCTGCCTAATTAAGTAGGCTAGGAATGGCTTTGTCCACGGAGCGATTACTGCCATTATTTCGTGGGCTGAAGGTGTTATTTCATCGGCTGAGCCGCCGATTATGTCAGATTGTTCTGTGCTGGGTGGTGCGGCTACTTCCGGGTCGTTATTTCTGGACTCCTCTTCCCATAGTACGGATGGCTTAAAGAGCCGTTCCAGGAAGATGTTTGGAGGGACAGCGTCGCGTTTCGCGCCGATGCGTGCCAATACGTCGGCTGCTTGGTTATTATCCCAGGCTACGTGGTGGAATTTGAGTCCTTCGAACCGAGCTGACATTTTTAGGACAGCGTTACGATAGGCTGCCATTTTCGGATCCTTGGTGTCAAAGTCTCCATTTACTTGGGATATTGCAAGGTTTGAATCCCCGCGCACCTCTAGGCGTTGAATGCCCATGGAGATTGCCATCCGGAGGCCATGTAGGAGGGCCTCGTATTCGGCTGCATTGTTGGAGTCCGTGTACATTATCTGAAGTACGTATTGGACTGTGTCCCCGGTTGGGGACGTCAATACGACGCCAGCCCCCAAGCCGGCCAACAGTTTGGAGCCATCGAAATGCATAATCCAATTGGAGTATGCGGCGTACTCTTTAGGGAGTTCGGCTTCAGTCCATTCAGCGACAAAGTCAGCCAAGACTTGCGACTTTATAGCTCGTCGAGGTTTGTAAGATATATCGAATGGTAAGAGCTCAATGGCCCATTTTGCAATCCTGCCCGTCGCGTCGCGGTTGTTTATAATGTCGTTGAGGGGCACTTCGGGCGCCACTGTTATCGAACACTCTTGAAAGTAGTGTCGGAGCTTCCAGGATGCCATGAACACCGCGTATGCTATCTTTTGATAGTGCGGGTACCGAGACTTGCAGGGAGTTAAGACAGTGGATACGTAGTACACTGGTTTTTGAAGAGGGAATTTATGCCCTTCTGTTTCTCGTTCGACGACGAGCACCGCGCTTACAACTTGATGTGTTGCCGTGATATATAACAACATTGGTTCGCCCAGGTTAGGCGCGGCCAGGACCGGATTTGTTGCCAATATGGCTTTTATTTCTTCGAGTCCGGCAGTGGCAGCATCCGTCCACTCGAAGTGTTCGGTGCGCCTGAGGAGGCGATAGAGGATCAATGCCTTTTCTCCCAAACAGGAGATGAAGCGGCTTAGAGCCGCCATGCATCCAGTCAATTTTTGTATTTGTTTGAGGTCTTTTGGAATATCCAGCTGTGACAGAGCTCGGATCTTGGCTGGGTTTGTTTCAATTCCTCTACTGGATACAATGAAGCCCAGGAGCTTTCCGGCTGGTACGCCGAAAACGCATTTTTCTGGATTCAACTTAATGTCATATGCTCGGAGGTTGTCGAATGTGATCCTCAAATCGTCTACTAGAGTTTCGACGTGTTTGGTTTTGACGATTACGTCATCTACGTATGCCTCTACTTTTTTGCCGATCTGGGTAGCCAGACATGTCTGAATCATGTGTTGATATGTTGCACCGGCATTTTTGAGTCCGAAGGGCATCGTGTTGAAGCAGAATGGTCCATATGGAGTAATGAATGCCGTTGCGGCTTGGTCCGCCTCCGCCATCTTGATTTGATGGTAGCCGGAGTATGCATCAAGGAAGCACAATGAATCGTGCCCTGCAGTAGCATCGATTATTTGGTCGATGCGGGGAAGGGGGAAGGGATCCTTTGGGCAGGCCTTGTTGAGGTCTTTAAAATCGACACATAGGCGCCAGGATTTATCCTTCTTTGGTACCATTACAAGGTTTGCTAGCCAGTCCGGATGTTTGATGTCTCTGATGAATCCGGCTTCCAGTAGTTTGGCTAGCTCTTCTCCCATTGCCTGTCTTTTGGGTTCGGAAAATCACCGAAGAGCCTGTTTGACTGGCTTGAATCCTTTTAGGATGTTTAGGCTGTGTTCTGCCAATCTGCGTGGGATTCCTGGCATATCTGAAGGGTGCGAGGCAAAGATGTCCCAATTTTCCCGAAGGAATTCTCGTAGTGCGGCGTCTACATCAGGGTTCAACTGTGCCCCGATGGAGGCCGTCTTTGTTGGGTCTATTGGATGGACCTGGAATTTGACTATTTCATCAGCTGGTTTAAAGGAGGTGGACTTGGATCTCTTATCGAGTATCACATCGTCCCTATTTACCGTAGAGCGCAGCGCAGTGAGTTCCTCTGCCGCTAGGGCTTCGGATAGTGCCTCCAGGGCTAATGCGGCTGTCTTGTTTTCGGCGCGGAGTGCTATGTCCAGATCGCTAACGAGAGTGATTATTCCGCCGGGCCCGGGCATCTTAAGCTTCATGTATCCGTAATGGGGTATGGCTTGAAAAATTGTGAATGCCTCTCGTCCTAATATAGCGTGATATCCACTGCTGAACGGGGCCACCTGGAACGTGACCTCTTCGGACCTGTAATTATCCGGCAAGCCGAACACCACATCAAGTGTGATTTTTCCTGTGCAGGGTGCTTCCCGGCTAGGGATTATTCCTCTAAAGGTTGTGCTGCTTCGCTCAATGCGGCTCCAGTCTATTTCCATTTTTTGAAGAGTTTCCTCGTAGATGAGGTTTAATCCGCTTACGCCATCCATGAGTACCTTAGTAAGACGAAAGCCGTCCACTATTGGACTGAGGACCAATGCGGATGGTGCTCGGGCTGTTCGGAATTTAGGTTCGTCGCTGGCATTGAAGGTGATGGCCGTGTCGCTCCATGGATTTGTTGTTGCTACTTGGTAGACTTTGGCGAGGCTGTGGATTGTTCATTTCCGCATATTATTTGATGCGAAAGTCTCGAAGACTGTTGACACCGTACTGGTACTGTTGGAGAGGTTCTCCGGGGCTAGAAGCTCTTCGCCACTTTTGGCCACCTGCCGCAGTATCCAACATGCTCGAAGGCTATGTGTTGGAGTGGCGCCTTCTGTACTGTGAATTTTACAGGGTCCGCTGAGCCATTCCTCCAGTACGGTTCCATGCCCTTTATGGGGTTTCTGCTTTTTGGTTTTTGTACCTGGTGCCTGAGTGTGATGCACCCTTTTGTTTCGGACTAGGGTTTTATTCGGGGCCAGATTGTCCCAAAACTTAGTTTTGGTTTTCCGGAAACTCTCCATCGCACAGTACTTTCGTACTATGGACGCCAGATTGGCGAAGCATGTAATTTCACGGCGACTGACGGCGTTCAACATTCCCTCGTCCGTGTAATGATTGCAAAAAATTGAAATTGCGTTTTCCTCTCAGCGGTCCTTTTTCCTGTCCATAACCAGGAGGAATCTGGCCCAGTAATGATGTACTATTTCAGCGGGCTCTTGCCGGATTTGAGATAGATCGCATATGTCTGGGTGGGTGGGTGGAATTGAGTCCGGAACCCTACCCATCCACCCAGAATTTGGAAGCTTGGATTGCTGGACGTTGTCCAACGAGTCTGGTCCAATGCCCAACTTTAGGTTCAGTGCTTGATCGAAGTCCATCCCTCCGCGGGAATCCGGCATGGAGGGTTCGGGAGTCTGGACATGACTAGTTTTCAATACAGAAGAAGAGTCGCCGCGTTGTTCCTCTACCACCGCAGCGTGGTGGGTAACCTGGGGAGAGTTAATCTTTCTCAGATCGGTTTTAAGCCCAACCTGATTGTAGTCTGTAGCGACTCCCAGGGCGGCGATGCGATCCAAGAGCTCATTTACGGACGAGAGCTCTATTGGATCCAGCTGCTCGGCGAATTCCGAGCTGACGTGAAGATTGCTTTTGATGACCCGAGAGGTCATCGTCGAAGCGGTGGCCGAACAGGCGGTCATGAGAAAACCACCCAGCCGGATAGTTTGGCCGGCGGCCAAGGCTCCTTTGGCAAAGATACCGTCTTTAAAGACGAGAAGAGGCATCCTTCGTATCGGTGACAGCACAGAGGAACTCTCAATGAAAGCACCAATGTCGGTGTCAAAACCGGCGGATCTCGGGTAGGGGGTCCCGAACTGTGCGTCTAGGCGGATGGTAACAGGAGACAAGGGACACGATGTTTTTACCTAGGTTCGGGCCCTCTCGATGGAGGTAAAACCCTACTCCTGCTTGATTGATATTGATGATATGGGTAGTACAAGAGTGGATCTACCAAGAGATCAAGGAGGCTAAACCCTAGAAGCTAGCCTATGGTATGATTGTTGTAATGGCTGTTTGTCCTACGGACTAAAACCCTCCGGTTTATATAGACACCGGAGAGGGCTAGGGTTACATAGAGTCGGTTACAATGGTAGGAGATCTACATATCCGTATAGCCAAGCTTGCCTTCCACGCCAAGGAAAGTCCCATCCGGACACGGGACGAAGTCTTCAATCTTGTATCTTCATAGTCTTGGAGTCCGGCCGATGATGATAGTCCGGCTATCCGGACACCCCCTAGTCCAGGACTCCCTCAACAAGTCTGCTAGCTCGCTAGCGGTTATACTCTCACGAACAGGCAAGAAATGGGCTACTTTAGAAAGACGATCAATAACGACAAAGACAGCGTTATTCCCTCTCTTGGTCCTGGGAAAACCGGTGATGAAATCCATACCAATTTTATCCCATTTCCATTCAGGAATAGCTAAGGCTTGAAGGGTGCTAGCAGGCCGTTGATGCTCTGCTTTTACGCAACACAGACGTCATAGTTAGCAATATACTGAGTAATTTCTCTCTTCATCCTAGTCCACCAGAACCTCTGGCATAGGTCCTGATACATCTTAGTACTTCCGGGATGAATGGTGAGAGGGGATTCATGAGCTTTGATGACTGAGGGAGTCCTGGATTAGGGGGTGTCCGGATAGCCGGACTACCACCATCGGCCGAACTATCATCGGCCGGACTATCATCATCGACCGGACTCCAAGACTATGAAGATACAAGATTGAAGACTTCATCCCGTGTCCGGATGGGACTTTCCTTGGCGTGGAAGGCAAGCTTGGAGATATGGATATGTAGATCTCCTACAATTGTAACCGACTCTATGTAACCCTAGCCCTCTCCGGTGTCTATATAAACCGGATGGCTTTAGTCCATAGGACACAACAACATCAACCCTTACAATCATACCATAGGCTAGCTTCTAGGGTTTAGCCTCCTTGATCTCGTGGTAGATCCACTGTTGTAGACATCCACAATATCAATATCAATCAAGCAGGACGTAGGGTTTTACCTCCATCAAGAGGGCCCGAACCTGGGTAAAACATCGTGTCCCATGTCTCCTGTTACCATCCGCCTAGACGCACAGTTCGTGACCCCCTACCCGAGATCCGCCGGTTTTGACACCGACATTGGTGCTTTCATTGAGAGTCCCTCTGTGTCGTCACCGATAGGCTTGATGGCCTCTTCAATCAACTAAGACGCAGTCCTGGGTGAGACTTTTCTCCCCGGACAGATCTTCGTATTCGGCGGCTTCGCACTGCGGGCCAACTCGCTTGGCCATCTGGAGCAGATCGAAAGCTACGCCCCTGGCCGTCAGGTCAGGTTTGGAAGCCTAAACTTCACAGCCGATATCCGCGGGGACTTGATCTTCGACGGATCCGAGCCACAGCCAAGTGCGCCGCACTGTCATGATGGGCACGACCTAACTCTACCGCCGGACAGCGCCTTGGAGACCGCACACGAATCCGCTCCGACCCATAGTCCGGAGCCGATCGCACCGATCGAGGACGGGTGGCTGGACACCGCCTCGGGAGCTGCAACTTTCACGACGATGGAGCCGAACACTGACCTTGTCCCGCATAGAGCTCATGACTCCGAGGTGCCGGACTCCGAACCTCTTGCGCCCCTACCGATCGAATCCGATTGGGCGCCGATCATGGAGTCCGCCGCTGCGGACATCTTTCAATACTCACCCTTCGGCGACATCTTAAATTCGCTGAAGCATCTCTCACTATCCGGAGAGCCCTGGCCAGACTACGGCCAGGATGGTTGGGATGCGGACGAGAAAGAAATTCAGATCCCACCCACCACCCACTTCGTAGCCACTGTCGACGATCTAACCGACGTGCTATACTACGACTCCGAGGACATCGACGGTATGGACGACGATGCCGGAGACGATCAAGAACCAGCGCCTATAGGGCACTGGAAGGCCACCTCTTCACATGACATATATATGGTGGACACCCCAAAAGGAAGCGATAACGAGGAACAACGGGACGCGATAGAGGATAATCCCGCCGACAAACAACCGAAACGGCAACGCAGACGCCGCCCTAAGTCCCGCCTCGATCAAAGCAGTATTCCTAACGACCCAGCAATAGAGCAGGGCAAACCAGTGGACGACGAACATGCAATCAAGCAACCGTCCGAACAGGATGAACCGGATAATCAACCCCTTCCCGGAGCAATCAATAGTCCGGACACACCACCGGAGCATAAGAACCTTCACAAAAGACTCCTCGCCACCATAAGAAGTTTGAAGAAGGAAAAACGGAAGCTCAAAACAGCGGAAGACATACTCAGAATGAAGTGGAGCAAAGTACTCAAGACCGCAGGCAAGTATGGCAATGGCCATCAAACAAAGAGCTACCCGAAGCGCAAGCTGCTGCCAGAATTTGACAAGGAAGCCATAGAGCCCCACAATCAAAAAATAAAGAGGCCGCCTGGCCGGATAGACGGCCAGATGACAGGCCAAAAGCGGCAAACGGCGCCGCACTCAAGCCGACTTACGATTCTGGGAAAATAGACGGCCCAACTAGGTGCATCTACGGGCAAAAAAGGAGGGCCCCAGGAAGCAACACAACACGACAAGTGTTCGAAGACAGCGGCACACCCAAATACAGGGGCGCCGCACACCCACTATGTTTCACTGATGAGGTGCTGGATCATGAATTTCCAGCAGGGTTCAAACCCATAAACATAGAGGCATACGACAGCACAACAGACCCAGCAGTCTGGATAGAAGATTACATACTACACATACACATGGCTAGAGGAGATGATCTCCACGCCATAAAATATCTACCCCTGAAGCTCAAAGGGCCAGCTCGGCATTGGCTCAAAAGCCTCCCAGAAAACACTGTTGGAAATTGGGAAGAGCTTGAGAACGCGTTTAGAGCAAATTTTCAAGGGACTTATGTCCGCCCTCCGGATGCAGACGATCTAAGTCATATAACTCAACAGCCCGGAGAGTCAGCGCGCAAATTCTGGAACAGGTTCCTTACCAAAAAGAACCAAATAGTCGACTGTCCGGACGCGGAAGCCTTAGCAGCTTTTAAACACAACGTCCGAGACGAATGGCTCGCCAGACACATCGGCCAAGAGAAGCCAAGAACAATGGCTGCGCTAACAAGCCTCATGACGCGCTTTTGCGTAGGAGAAGACAGCTAGCTAGCAAGATGCAGCACCAGCGACCCGAGTACATCCGAGATCAGAGATGGAAACGGAAAATCACGGCGCAGGAAGAATCAGCACCGGAATAAAGAAAAAAGCCCAAAGAGCACGGCGGTCAACGCCGGATTCAAAAGCTCGAGGCCAAACAATAAAACACTGCCTCTTAAGGACAACAGTGACGAGCTATCCAACTTAAACCAAATTTTGGATCGGATATGTCAAATCCACAGTACCTCCGGAAGGCCTGCAAACCATACCAACCGAAATTGTAGGGTTTTTAAACAGTCCGGCAGACTCAACGCCGAACACAAGGGGCTCGGTACGCCAAGCAAGGACGATGACGAACCCCACCAGCAGAGCACCGGAAGTCAGAAGACTTTCCCACAAGAAGTCAAAATAGAAAACCCACTTCATGTGATAGTTCGGAAATACAACACGGCACTCGCTAAGACAAGTGTCGCACGGTCCACCCCAGCGGAACACCGGGATTGGATGTAAAAACCAATCACTTTCGACCATCTGGATTATTCCAGAAGTATCCGGAACGCAGGATGGACTGCTCTGATATTGGATCCCATAATAGACGGACTGCGATTTACGCAAGTTCTGATGGACGGCGGCAGTGACTTAAACCTGCTATATCCGGACACAATCCGCAGGATGGGGATAGACCCTACTACAATCCGACATAGCCGCACTTCCTTCAAAGGAGTGGCACCAGGTGCACAGGTTCATTATTACTAGAAGTTGTGTTCGGGTCACCTGACAACTTCCGACGAGAAAAGCTAACCTTTCAGGTCGCCCCATTCAAAAGTTGCTATCAAGCACTACTGGGACGTGAAGCTTTCGTCTGCTTTAACGCAATACCACACTACGCGTCTCTTACGCTTAAAATGCCCGGTCCACGTGGCATCATTTCATTAAAAGGTCGGCTAAGCCCCCGGACACGGTTGGACGGGTCCGGAATAAATAAGCTAGGCGCTACCTAGCCGCACACCCCCTCACAAGGGTTTGTGTATATAAGCTATAATGAGCTAGCATAGGTTCAGCTTTCCAAATTTATATTTCAATTTTTTATGTACCTTTTTTCACGATTTCTTTTCAAACTAAGTTCCTCTCTTTTTAAAGATGAACAACATGCACACCCGTCCAGGATACGGCACAACAGAGACACAGGCGCAGACGTGCAGTAGGGACCCGTTTCAAGGATTCTTTTCAGACTAAGACCCTACGTAAACCTTTCTTACTGTCTCTTGATGCTATAATCCCCTGGTTTCTCATTATAACCAGAGGGGAGGCTGGCGTTTTGGCATCGGCCGCGCCAGAGGAACCTGCCCGTACCTGGACACAAGGGGCTTAGGGCATTATGCTGCCCGCTATTGTAAAAGACCGAACACCTTCGGGAGTGTTCGGCGTCTCGAGTTAGGCCTTATATGCATCAGCTCCGAATCATGTCTTTGGTCAAATGTTGGGTTTGCCCGGCTCCTGTGTTTTGCTGCCTTACGTTCCGTATCATCGGCTAACGCGGCACCAGGAGAACTACTATGATTGTGCCCCAGTTCGGCTGGGCGAGCACCTCAGTAGAGAAAGCCGAAAACTGACTATCATGATACAGCGAGAGACTGGTCAACCACTCGATCGACCAAGGGAATGTTTAGAATTCCTCCGCTTTGACGAAGGGCCGTTTCCCGGTCAGGCACATACGCGCCCCAAATTCGGAGAGCGCGGTGCCCCCAGGGGCTATGTCGTAGCCCCACCCTCGAACTCCATGGCTAAGTGAAAGTGATAAAGCATTATAGTCCGGTTGCCTCGTTTGCTATGCTACCACCTCCTTTACAGGACCGAGACGTCGGATTAAGTGTGAAAACGCGCTATTTTTTGCGAACACCCCCGCACCTTGTGCATGGGGGCTGAAGCCGACGACTGCCATCTTTCAGGTTATACACACGTATACATGAACGACCGCATAGGAGATATTACATTACTTGAACGCACAAGTATAAAAGGCGATTACATCATAAATATTGTTTTACAACATAAAATGTTCATTTGAACGTAACATTTTTTGAACACTGCGACTCTATTACAGGAGCACCACGCAGCACTTCGCCAAAATAGTGCTCGGCGGGTAACCGGCTATCGTTCGAACTCGGGGTCGCAACAGCGGTGGCATCCATCTCTGTCCAATGTGCCTTCACACGGGCGAGTGCCATCCGCGCACCCTCTATGCATGCCGACCGCTTCATCACCTTCATATGCGGCACCGCCCCAAGAAATTGATGTAATAAGCTAAAGTAACTCTTCGGCTTGGGCCTATCCGGCCAGACATGGGTCACGATATCCGTCATGGCAAGCCCGGACAACCTATTCAGCTCAGCCCACTCGGCCAAACGGTCGGTCAGCGGAAGTGAACTCTCCGGACTATGGAATTGAGACCAAAACAGCTCTTTCGTCTCGTGATCCTTCTGGCTTCGAAAATGCACAACGGCATCCGCCGCACTCGCTGCTAAGTCCATATAAGGGTCCTCCGGACCCCACAGTTGGCCCAGCTGAGCATACTTTGGATCCGTAAACCTTCGGCGCAGCAGAAAAGGCTTGCCAGCTACAATGTCTCCGGCCTGGCGCAGCTCCTCCTTTATAGCCCGCATTGCAGAGCGGGCATCCTTGGCTTCGGCGGTGGCCTTCCCCAGGTCTTCTTGCCCCGCCAGGCGCTCCTTCTCAAGAGCCTCATTGCGGTCGGTAGCATCTTTTAACTTCACGGCCATTTCGGCCATCTCTTCCCTGCTTCGGCAGTGTGCGGCCCTTTCGGCCGCTAACTCTTCGGCCGCCCTCGAGGCCACCGCATTACTCCTTCGGGCCTGCTCCTTGGCTTGAGCAAGTTCGGCCCGAAGGCTCTCCACAGCAGCGACACTATCTGCATTTCACACACATGTTGTAAGAAGCTGGCTTCAGCTCCCTTACCAAGTGACCACACAGAAACAATTACCTTGCGACTCATCAAGTCGCCTGTTGACCAGCGTGATGTCCGCATCCGCAACGGTGAGTTGCCGCTTTAGTTCAGCAACTTCATCAGTCCGGCTGGCCCCCGGACGACCCGCCACCTACATAGGCACGGCGAAAATTTAAACCTGCGATTTTGATCCTCGGCACACTGTCGTTTTCAACAACCTACCGAGTCTCAGGGGCTACTATCTATACAGGGCGCATTCTATATGCAAAACTGTCAAAAGGTGTGTCATTTTTACGTACCTCAAACCCCGCCAGCAAACTCCTGACGGCATTATGCAACCCGCCTTCGACGGATGAAATCCTTTCAATCACCACACTCATCAATGCGTGGTGATCTTCTGAGATAGACGCCTTCTCAAGCAGATCCTTCAGCCGTACACCAGTTGGCGCCGAACTATCCGGCTTCGCCAAACCCGGGGGCTCCCTCCTTGACGACACTTCAGGCTCGTCCGCCCTATCCGACGGCGCCCCAGACGGAGGCGTCTCGCTCTCCACCATATCCCCCGAAGACGAGCTCATTTGTGAAGGACGGAGATCCGAACTACAAGGTAAAAACTTTAGTTATCCTCAGAAGCACAAATAGGGATGCCCTTTATTATGAAAATCCTTCCTTTCTACTTACGGCTCGTTGGAGGGCTGATCCTTTAAGGGAGACTGTGCGGCCGGGGCCTCCCCGGACGCAGGACCCTCTGGCGAAGATTTCCTCCCCCGTTTAGGGGCTTTGGCCCCCGGGTCCTCGGAGGCAATCCTCTTCTCCCCTTGGAGGGAGGGATTCTCGACCCCCCCATCTTTCAAGAGCCTCCTCAGGTGAGGCAGTAGCTTTTCCACTTTCCCCTTCACCTTCCTCTGGAGGCGCAACCTCCAACATCCGGACCAACACGGAATCCGGCGCGATCTCTGGGAGGGGGGCCGGACACCATATCAATTTTGCTCCCGGTATCCACTCCTGTTTAGAAGGAAATTGGTCATAAGGCGAATCGTTGTAAGGCAAACAAACGGTATGTCCGGACTTGGAGCTACTTACTTGAGTATCCGGGCGATTGCAGCTTAGGCCAGCATCCTCGGTCAATTCCGGACGCGCCTCTTGCGATCCGAAGAATAATTTGTGCATCTCCAGGGGTGTCATACCCATGAAGTGTTGAAGAATCCGTGGTCCCTCCGGATTAAATTCCCATAGTCGGAGAGGACGACATTTGCAGGGCAAGTAACGCCTGATCAGCGTAACCTGCATCACCACGACCAGATCGATTTCCCTCGCCTGGAGATCTCGAATCCGGCCCTGCAGTAGGGGCACGTCCTTTGACGGCCCCTAGTTGAGCCCTTGGTTGACCCATGACATCAACCATTGTGGAGGTCCCGGGTGGAATAAGGGCGGCGGCTTTTGTTTGCGGCCCCTCGGAACGGTAATATAGAACCACTCTTGCTGCCACAAGCCGAGCTCCTCTTGGAAGGAGCCTGCGGGCTATGGGGCATCGGCCCTCCTACTGACGGCCGCCCCGCCGCACTCCGCTTGACGCCCCCCGATCATCTTCGGCGCCACATTGAAGGTCTTCAGCCACAGGCCGAAGTGAGGGGTGACGCGGAGGAAGGCTTCACAGACGACGATAAATGCGGAGATGTGGAGGATGGACTCTGGAGCCAAATCGTGGAATTCCAACCCATAGTAAAACATGAGCCCTCTCACAAAAGGATCCGTCGGGAAGCCTAAACCCCGACGGATGTGGGATACAAAAACAACATACTCGCCGGGCTCGGGGGTGGGGATGGCCTGCCCTTCGGCAGGCAACCTGTGCGAAATCTCGTAAGTCAGGTACTTGGCCTCCCGCAGCTTTAGCACGTCCTCCTCCGTGACGGAGGAGGGCATCCACCGGCCCTGGAGGTCGGAACCGGACATCGTTGAAGGTCCGAAGCGCTCGAATCTGGGGCTCTAGGTGCTGGAACTTGGAGCAGGGAGAGGATTCGATGGAGGATTGAAGAAAAGAAACGAGCCTTGGTCCCGTTATAAAGAGGTAAAATACCAAGAGCCGTCTCCGTGACCGTTCGGGACCCGCCTTCGATAGAGGGGGCGTGGCGACGGGCGCGGTTGGGTTACCCACATCCGTATTGATGAGAATCCCGGGATAAGGGGAAACACGATCTCTGCTTCGACAAGACGTGCCAAGGAAACCGCTTCGCTAAATGCACCGAGGTGGTAAAGTAAAAAACAATTCAAGTAATGGCTTGGTAGTGGTGTGACGTCATGACGCAAAAAACGTCAGCAGATTGAACTTGTGTATATATTATTCTCTCTACGGTGGAATGCGGAATTTATTTTGCAGAGCCGGTCACTATCCTAGTGTTCACAATCTTCTACGAATTATTCGGAGGAGGAACCCGCCTTGCAATGCTGAACGATATGCGTGCCGAACTCATCGTCATTGAAGCCTAGTTCAGGGGCTACTGAGGGAGTCCTGGATTAGGGGGTGTCCGGATAGCCGAACTACCACCATCGGCCGAACTATCATCGGCCGGACTATCATCATCGACCGGACTCCAAGACTATGAAGATACAAGATTGAAGACTTCGTCCCGTGTCTGGATGGAACTTTCCTTGGCGTGGAAGGCAAGCTTGGCGATACGGATATTTAGATCTCCTACAATTGTAACCGACTCTATGTAACCCTAGCCCTCTCCGGTGTCTATATAAACCGGATGGCTTTAGTCCGTAGGACACAACAACATCAACCCTTACAATCATACCATAGGCTAGCTTGTAGGGTTTAGCCTCCTTGATCTCGTGGTAGATCCACTCTTGTAAACATCCACAATATCAATATCAATCAAGCAGGATGTCGGGTTTTACCTCCATCAAGAGGGCCCGAACCTGGGTAAAACATCGTGTCCCTTGTCTCCTATTACCATCCGCCTAGACGCACAGTTCGGGACCCCCTACCCGAGATCCGCCGGTTTTGACACCGACAATGACCCACAAGTATAGGGGATCTATCGTAGTACTTTCGATAAGTAAGAGCGTCGAACCCAACGAGGAGCAGAAGGAAATGATAAGTGGTTTTCAGCAAGGTATTCTCTGCAAGTACTGAAATAAGTGGTAACAGATAGTTTTGTGATAGGATAAATGGTAACGAGCAACAAGTAACAAAAGTAAATAAAGTGCAGCAAGGTGGCCCAATCCTTTTTGTAGCAAAGGAAAAGCCAGAACAAACTCTTATAATAGGAAAAGCGCTCCCGAGGACACATGGGAATATCGTCAAGCTAGTTTTCATCACGCTCGTATGATTCGCGTTCGGTACTTTGATAATTTGATATGTGGGTGGACCGGTGCTTGGGTACTGCCCTTACTTGGACAAGCATCCCACTTATGATTAACCTCTATTGCAAGCATCTGACACTACAACAAAAGTATTAAGGTAAACCTAACCATAGCATGAAACATATGGATGCAAATCAGCCCCTTACGAAGCAACGCATAAACTAGGGTTTAAGCTTCTGTCACTCTAGCAACCCATCATCTACTTATTACTTCCCAATGCCTTCCTCTAGGCCCAAATAATGGTGAAGTGTTATGTAGTCGACGTTCACATAACACCACTTGAGGTTAGACAACATACATCTTATCAAAATATCAAACGAATACCAAATTCACATGACTACTAATAGCAAGACTTCTCCCTTGCCCTCAGGAACAAACGTAACTAGTGACAAAGCATATTCATGTTCATAATCAGAGGGGTAATAATGAGCATAAAGGATTTAAACATATGATCTTCCACCAAATAAACCAACTAGCATCAACTACAAGGAGTAATCAACACTAATAGCAACCTACTAGCACCAATCCCGGACTTGGAGACAAGAATTGGATTCAAGAGATGAACTAGGGTTTGGAGATGAGATGGTGCTGGTGAAGATGTTGATGGAGATTGCCCTCTCCCGATGAGAGGAGCGTTGGTGATGACGATGGTGATGATTTCCCCTTCCCAGAGGGAAGTGTCCCAGGCAGAACAGCTCTGCCGGAGCCCTAGATTGGTTCCGCCAAGGTTCCGCCTCGTGGCGGCGGAGTCTCGTCCCGAAAGGTTGCCTTCTATTTTTTTTTCATCGAAATACTTGACGTCGGAGAGCCACCAGGGGGGCCACGAGGTAGGGGGGCGCGCCCATGGGGGGCGCCCCCCACCCTCGCGAGCAGGGTGTGGGCCCCGTGGCCTTCATCTTTGGCGATGATTTTTCTTTATTTATTTTAAGACATTCCGTGGAGTTTCAGGACTTTTGGAGTTGCACAGAATAGTCCTTCAATATTTGCTCCTTTTCCAGCCCAGAATTCCAGCTACCGGCATTCTCCCTCTTCATGTAAACCTTGTAAAATAAGAGAGAATAGCCATAAGTATTGTGAGATAACGTGAAATAACAGCCCATAATGCAATAAATATTGACATAAAAGCATGATGCAAAATGGACGTATCAAGCTTCCTTAAGGATCAATCACCTCAGGTTTCGCACCTGGGGAACCACTAGATGGTTCCCGAAGTATACGACTCCTTGATCATCAATGGAGAAACAATCCGCAACTCCTTTCTTGATGTTTCTTTTGATACGGGAAATCCCCGGATCTACCTTCTGAGCTGTGATGATCTGATCCGTAAGGGTAGGTTTCGCCACCAAGGTAGAAAGGAATCCTTGAGGAATGATGTGAAGGTTAAGCTTCCGAAATTCCTCATGGAGAAGTGGTTGACTTTGTTGTAACATCACATTGTTACAATAAGATTTACGACTTAGTGCGTCAGCCATGACATTGACTTTTCCTGGGGTGTAAGTTATCCCTAAGTCGAAATCTGTGATCAACTCAACCCAACGTCTTTGCCTGAGATTCAAATCAGGTTGGGTGAATATATACTTCAGACTTTGGTGATCAGTGAAGATTTCGCAATGATTACTGAGGAGGTAATGTCGCTAGGTTTTGAGTGCATGGACTACAGCTCCAAGCTCTAGATCATGAGTAGGATAATTTTCCTCATGTGGGTGCAATTTCCATGAAGCATAAGCAATTATGTGACGATCTTGCATGAGAATGCAACCTAGTCCTTGTCGCGAGGCGTCGGAATAGATAACAAAGTCCTTGGAGAAGTCTGGTGGAACCAGTACGGGAGCATATGTCAGGCGTCTTTTCAGTTCCTGAAAACTGTGCTCGCACTATGGGGTCCACTCAAACTTTTTATCTTTCTTGAGGAGTTCAGTTAGAGGTTTAGCAACTTTGGAGAAGTTCTCGACAAAGCGGCGACAATAGCTCGCTAAGCCAAGGAAACTCCGAACTTGCATGACCGATTCAGGTGGAGTCCAATTAAGAACGGCTTGAACTCGCTCGGGGTTGACAGCAATACCCTTACCAGAGATTACATGGCCTAGATAGGTCACTTCTGGCAACCAAAATTCACATTTAGAAAATTTGGCATAAAGGCGATGCTCTCAAAGTTTCATCAACACTAGACTTAGATGCTCGGCATGTTCTTCCTCATTCTTGGAGTAGATGAGTATATCATCGAGGTAGACCATGACGAATTTATCCAAATACTCCATGAAGATTGAGTTCATTAACTGAGAGAAGGTGGCTGGGGATTGGTTAAACTGAAGGACATGACAGTGTACTCGTATTGGCCATAACGAGTAACAAAGGCCGCTTTGGGAATGTCCCCGTTCTTTGTTTTGATTTGATGGTAGCCCAACCTCAAATCCATCTTAGAAAAGATTGAGGATCCAGCGAGCTGATCATACAGGTCGTTGATCTTGGGAAGCAGATACTTGTTCTTTATTGTGACCAAGTTGACAGGTCGATAATCTACAACCATCCGATCCGTACCATCCTTCTTCTTGACGAAGAGGACGGGACAAGCCCATGGAGATGAACTAGGACAGATGAAACCCTTTTTCAAGGACTCATCGAGTTGTTTCTTAAGCTCGGCTAGGTCTAGTGGTGCGATCTTATAGGGTCTCCTAGAGATTGGGACAGTTCCTGGAATAAGATCTATCATGAACTCGACATCTCTGTCAGGTGGAACACCTGGCAATTCTTCTGGAAAGACATCCAGAAATTCACGGACTACCGGAACGTCTTCGAGGTCTGGCAAAGGACTGGCATTAAGAGAATATAGCTGTCGCTTAGCTACTCAGGTCAAGACATTGACTACCTCTCCTGATGGGTGTGTAAGCTGAACAGTCCTAGAGAAACAATCAATCTTGGCATGATGGGCTGACATCCAGTCCATACCCAAGATGATATTAATATCCGAAGATTTGGGAGCTATCAAAGACGCAAGGAAAACGAGTCTGTCAACTTGAATTTCATTTCCATGGCTTACTCTAGAAGTTTGCCATTTCGATCCCGGGGTTTGAATTACCATGGAGGTGGGCATATCACAAAATGTGGTGTTATGCAAACGAGCATAGCTCTCGGATATAAATGAATGAGATGCTCCAGTATCGAAAAGAACAGATGCCGGGTGGCAATTGACAAAGAGCGTACCGAGAACGACGTTAGGATCCTCCTGAGCCTTTTCAGCTGAGACACATTTCACATGGCCATGTGCAGCGGTGGCCGGCTTGGCATAGTACACCATCCCTGTTGGCTTGCCACAGCCAACAACCCTTCCAGACTGGTTGGGATTGGTCTATGGACACTCTCACATGTAGTGGCCCGGTTCTCCACACTTGAAACACATCACAGAGCTAGTGCGTGGAGGTGCAATGTTGGTTGGACCACCATAGGGCTTGGCTGGTGCATACTACTGAGTTGGACGAGGCGCCTGACAGGATGGCCTCTGTGTGAACCTGGGTCGTAAGGCGGTGTTAGGCACGCACACCCGGCGCTTCTGAGGGCCAAAACTGGATGAGGAACCCTGCCATGCTTGCATGTTGCTTCAAAATCAGTCTAACCTATCTCAGCACTGATGGCCTTGTTCACAAGATTCCGGAAGGAAGTGCACTCGTGCAGATGGAGATCACGGCGGAGCTCGGGGCTAAGTCCCTTGCGGAACCTTGCCTGCTTCTTAGCATCGGTGGAAACTTCCTCAGTTGCATAGTGTGCTAGGTTACCGAACTCCCTACTGTATGCATCCACAGAGAGTCTACCTTGGGTGAAACTGCAGAACTCCTCACGTTTGCGATCCATAAGACCTTCCGGAATGTGATGTTCACGGAAAGCCTCACTGAATTCTGCCCAACACGACAAAAAAATACACTTCCGTGATGATACGTGTTTGTCACAGTAGGTCGCGTTTTCTGTCATGCATGTACATCCATGACGATTTTATGACAGAATAAAGATAGTCATACCTGTGCTATCATAGAAGTGTTCCATGACATTACCAAAATTATCATCACGGAAGTGTCCACTTCCATGATGATAAATCGCGCGTCAGAGAAGTGCTTTCGTCAAGGGTGACCGACACGTTGCATCCACCGTAACGGAACACCATTAAGCTATCGGGTCGGGTTTTGGATCCGATAACCCGTTAACAGCCCCGACCAATGGGGATTTTCCACGTGTAAAATCATCATTGGCTGGAGGAAATACGTGTCGGCTCATCGCTAGGACAGATGTCATCCACTCTTTGGACAGAAGGCGCCTATGATACGTCGACACGTGGCACGGCCCAATAGAGGCCCATTCCTGTGAAAAGGCTGGCCCGTTTGACTTGGTCAAAAGGTGGCGGGCCGGCTCATGGAAAGCCTGTTAACGGCCTGTTCGCATATAGCCCATTTACAGCCCGCTAACCCAAGGCCCGTGACGCCCTATTCGAATTAGGTCCAGTGGCATCATCTGGGCCATCCAATATGATTCCTGCCCGTTTTCACTTCTAGCCCATGTATGGCCCATGATGTCTTTCATCCCATATGAGACCCTATGTAACTCTTGGCCTATTAACGGCCCGTCGTGAAACTGGCCCGTAATGAACAATATATCACTTTACACCCATTAACGGCCTGTGGTGAAACTGGCCTGTAAAGAACAGTGTATCACTTTATACCCATTAATGGCCCGTTATTCCGTTGGGCTCATTTCCAGCATTCGTTTACTTATGGCCCGTTACTGTCATTTTCTGCTTGTGGGCCAAATTCAGCCCATGGTTACAATCGGCCCGTTTGTGGTCCGTTAATATGTTGGGCCGTTTTCATAGCGTCATCAAATACGGCCTATTAACGATGGCCCGTTATGGTCAGCCCATGAACGGACGATTCCAACTCTAGCCCGTTTACGGCCAGAATGCGGTCTGTTTGGCCCATTTTTGGCCAATCGATCATACGACCCGTATAAGGCCCATTGATGATACGACCCATAGAAGGCCCATTGTTTCTACGGCCCGTAGAAGGCCCACTATTTCTATGGCCCGTAGAAGGCCCACTGTTTATACGGCCCGTAGAAGGCCCACTATTTCTACGGCCCGTAGGAGGCCCAGTGTCACTACAGTAAATATTAGCCCATGGTTATTGTGTCCTAGTTTTAAAAATAGGTTATTGCAGCCACTAGCAAACCGCAGGAAAAGAACTGCACTGACTACAAGCAAACAAATAAACAAGACAACAAGGAAATAAATAAGCAAGCAACTTACACTAGGCTATCACGGCTATTACACATATTACATCCACTGGGCATCAAAGTTCGCCACCAGTGCAAATATAGGGAACACAACAGCATATAAACGCCGTAGCAAAACAAGTCCGGAACTGAAACCACTTCATAAGAGCTCAAGAAACAATATCCTGGGTACCCATAATGCTGGCAAGATGCTTAGCAAGCTTATTAACTTTCTCTTGTTTGGCGCTTAAGTCCTCGAGCGCTTGCTGTTGCACCAGAAAGTATGCATCTGAATTCTGCAGGGACTTCCTCAGTCCTTCAACTTCCTGTCGCATAACATCTGATCGATGTCTTTCAACTTGAAGTTGAGACTCAAGAAGCCGAACTGATTCAGGCAACGAGTTCGAAGAGCTGGTGCCAGCAGTGGTAGCCTGTAACTCGAACACTACATCAAGACAGGACTTTGGGGTTGTCTCAGTGTCTTCAATATAGTTTTTATCAGCTTTCTTGGAGACCAACAGGGATGTCTCACTATCTTGAACCTTATCTGCATTACTTCCTTTACCATTGCATAACATGGTACTCTTCTCCAATATTTTATCCGTGTTCTAAAAGAGAAACAAACAAACACATCTCAGGTTTACAATGTAGTATATGAAACTCATTTTGGTAAACCAGTTCAGTAGTAAGGTGGACAGGATAACAGCATGAAACAAACATATATGTCTGTAGTATGGTCACTATATGGTCTTATATCATTCTAGTTTATGTTGCCAAATCAAGATAGATACAGTTCGAATCATATCTATTTAAGACAAAGCAACATAGACCGAATATAAGTGTGGGAAACTACACAACAATAACAACACTTGTAATGTGCATGGCATGAGAACATAACTGTTTGTTCAATTGAAACTGAAATCAACATAGAGCAAGTTACAACAGCAAACAACCAAACACGTTGAAGAAACAGGTTTAAAACCTACCTGTTGCGCCATTGGAGTTTCAATTGCATCCTTAAAATTTGAAATTGGTTGGTATCAGTAAATACAGTGATGCAAGAGCAAAGTAGTATGAACCATAGCTACGAAACCTGACCTGAGAACAATTCTTCTTCTGCTTGAAGCGTTGACTTCGGGTTTGGAGTGGTGGTCCTCATGATTTGGGCACTGCAGTTGCCTTACTAACTGCTCGTGTTTGGGTGCTCTGTGGTGGAGACGGTGCTATGTCAACGGGAACTGGGTGTCTATCTGCTGGGGTCGGGGTTAGAAGGGGTGTAGCTGGTTCTCTGTCCAACTGGGCAGGGGTACAGTCTGCATGAGTGTGGGTTATGTGTGCCGGGGCTGGTTCTTGGGCAAGTACAACCGTGGTTCTATCTGCATCTACAACCGTGTTTTTACTCCCACAGATACTGCCATCACTCCCTCCAATTGAAATGGCTGATAAACAAGAAAAGTAATTGAATGTACAAACATTGTAAGATAGATAGGTGCAATGGATAGTAGGGAAGAAAACAGGGCATGAAATAATTCACATTTATGTTGTCTAAGCAAATAGAATAGCAGGACATAATTTCACATATATGATGGCTAATTAAACAGGATAGCATGACACAATTTCACATGTATGATGGCTAACTAAACAGGATATAATGACATACTTCAAAATATGATGACTATGTAAACAGGATGACATGATATAACTATACGATGTGTCTATTAAAGTGGTTGGCATGCCATAAATCACAAGCATGCCGTCGATGGAAACATGATGGCATGATATAATTCACGGATAGAATGACATAATTTAAAATATGATGACTATGTAAACAGGATAAGATGATATAACTATATTATGTCTTTAGAAAATGGGTTGGCATGCCATAATTCAGATACATGCTATCTATGTAAACATCATGGCATGACAAAATTCAAATATATGATTTATATACTAACGAAGTGAGCAGAGGGCAATCGCATATATGATGTGTCAACTAAGGAGATGGCATTCAATATTGTGTATATGATGTAAAAACTAAGCATTGCAATACAACATATGCATTATATGAGTAATATAACCCTGCCAAGTTTGAGCATACACCTCAGGGGGATAATAGGACTGATCATCTGCCTCTGAATCCTCCTCTAAAGAGCTATTTGTAACCAGCAAGATATCTGCTTCAGCAGGTAGCGTTGTCTGCTCTGAAGACCTTGTTTTCACTCCAGATTTCTCCATGTCACGACCGGTTTTCCAATAAAAATATTTATTGAGAAACCAATCTTTTGAGTCCAGTATGAGAGAAATCCTCCTCACTGGTAGACAATTTCTTGATACAATAAGCCATTAGCATAAAATATATTACAGGGTCGAACTGCGGTTGCTCAACCAAATTATTACAAGCACGCCAATAATCATACATAATGGCGGACATGACACAGTGGTGTGGAGACATACTACTGACTCGAGGATAGGGCGGTGGTGGAAAAACACAGCGGGGAGAGAAATACAAGACTCTAAGTCTATCATCTCGTCGAGCATCGAGGTGAGGCTCGATGAATTTATTTGGTAGCGGAAGCGGATATAAAACAGTGACCAAATCCAGGGTCGCACGAGACTGACTGGGACTCCTCTAAGTGTCGGACTCGCTATCGAACTCTTCATCCATGAAATCGCCTTCGTCAGCATCTGGCCAAATCAACAAACCAGTGAGTACTTTGAAAGTACTCGCAAGACAGTTCGGACGTAAGATATAACAAATGCATGCATGGATGCGTCATGAATAAATTCACCAATGTTCATTCAAAAATTATCATAACAAGGTAAGCAAAAGGGAAACGGCGGTAGTCCGCCTGAAATCCCAACAGAACATAAATAATTTCCGATCGGGTGTCTGAAGCGACGCCTCGAAAGGTGAACAAATAAAAATAAGAAAAAGCTGCCACAGTCGGGCGTCTTAGCGACACCACAGAAAGGGCTTAAAAAGAAATACCTCAGTCGGACGTCGGGGCGACGTCACAGAAAGGGCTTGAAAAGAAATGCCACAGTCGGACGTCGGGGCGACATCACACAAAGGGCTTGAAAAGAAATGCCACAGTCGGACGTTGGGGCGACATCACAGAAAGGGCTTGAAAAGAAATGCCACAGTCGGATGTCGGGGCGACATCACAGAAAGGGCTTGAAAAGAAATGCCACAGTCGGACGTCGGGGCGA
>NC_041389.1:195361390-195376647 GCF_002162155.2 Triticum dicoccoides | reverse complement strand
CGGTCCCAACCGGAAACACCCATGCCCCCTGACCGGATGACTGGCTTTAATCCAGGGCCATGGAACCATCATCACGGCCTCTCCTTTTGGTGTGTACCAGAAAAGCGGTTTGCAACTTACTAAACCATATTCCTTGCGGAAAACATGTGGTAGTACAGGGAAGGAAATGAAAGGAACTGGACCGATACGGTTTGACACTGAAGTCACATAGTCCGGCATGAGACTGGCATGCTACAACACTGCCATCTCACCCATCCTCATGCCAACACATGGCCATTCATACTCACATCCATCCACTTATGGATCATCGAACTCACTTACCTCATTATCGCATAAAATAACATTCATCGATATGCTTATCAACATGCCATGAAACTAACTAAATGCAAAACATGCCAAGACACTCATCATATCAAAAGTTCAAACATGCTTGCCTGGTTCAGAGTAGTCGGAGCCTAGCTCGGTGAAGTTCACGGCTCTGTCACCTCCTTCGGTATCTACGGTATAAAGAAAATATATGCGCTATCGTGAATACCAAGGAGTGCACATAAAGTATACCAAATATTTTCCAAATAAATCTGATAAAAAACTAGACAAAATTTTAAAGAGAACAGAAAAAGAATCAACCAAAAATACCTTTCTGTTTAAAAGATATAAAGGTTTTTGTCCAGGGACTCATCTGTAATGAAACAGAAGTTTTCTAGGGGCTAGTTTATAAAAACAGAAAGCGCTTCGGTAGCGACTACGCCAGCCCAGAGGGAAAGCGTATTCGGAAGAAGACGTTTTCAGAAAACGCTTCGTTTAGGAAGAATAGAGAGGCTGACAGCGGGTACCGCTTGTCAGGTTTGAAAATATGAATGGGGCGGCAGATCTCGCCGGTGCCCGAGAGCCGCGGTGGTCGCCGGCGGCGATCCACGGCGAGGCAGAGAGATCGGAGGGTACCTCCGTGTTCATGGCACCCTTCCGCGTCGGTTGGTGGTGGTGGTGGCGGTCGGCGAGCCCCACGTCGACGGCGAGCTTTGCTCCGGTGGACGGCGGTTCGGGTGGTTGCGGACTTCGTCGGAGAGAGCTGCAGTGATCAAATTGAGGAGGGGGTTATGCTCCTGGTAGCTAGAGAGGGTAAAGAACGGGGTTTGGGCGCCGGAGACGGCCTCACCGGAGCGAATCGAGGTGGCGGCCGAGGCGGATCGGGGCGGCCGGAGTTGAGGGGGAAGACCTCCTCGAGGTCCCCCTAGTGGCCTGGCGTGGCGTTGGTGAGGTGTGGGGATGAGGCGTGCACGAGGGTGAGCTCGGGGGCCCTTTTTATAGGCAGCCCGAGGCGGTGGCCGTGAACGGGGATTTCCGGCGATGGTTACGGTGGCGCAGTGCTCGGTCGGGGGTGATTAGGGAGTCGAGCGCCGTCGTGGGAGTTTACTGGGTCCGTTTTGATGCTAACCGGACTTGGATTAGAAGCTTAGGGCAGGCTTTGGTCGGAACGGGACGGCGCGGATCCGTTGGCGGCAGAGAGCGCGTCCAGGGCTGTCGGGCCACGGCGACGGTGCAGCGGGGGTGCGCTGGCGTGCATGAGGCCACGCGGAGAGCCAGGGAGCGCTGGGCGGCGCGGAACGGCGTTGAGCCGCCGTTCTTGCCCCCTGTCAGCCGCCACGGGAGGTCCCGACGCCGCGGAAGACTCCGGCGAGGGCGGGCCATCGTGCCACCGACGCCAGCAAGAGGCCAAGTGAGCGTGTGGTGCTCCAGACAGTAGGAAGAGGCGGAGAGGAACGTGCCAAAAGCACTGTGAGCGCGTGAGAGGAACTGACGAATGCACACGACACTGAAACTGAACTTTTCTGAATTTTTGAACAGTAACAGTGCCCGCAAGGTGTTCGACAGAATGAAAATGGCATCTAGGGATTTTTCCTTGAGCTGAAACTTGGTGGAGTGGCTTCTCATTGCTCACATAGGTTGCCTGAATTTTGGTGGAATTTTTGGACTAGTGTAGATATGAATTTCATCAAATTTGGCAAATCTGGTCCAAACTTGCAGAGGCTGAATTTTGAAAATTTTGAAAAGAGAAGGAGTGGATCAAGATGGTTCTGGGTTGTGGGTACAAAGGACTATCCAGGAGAGTTGGTTTGAGGTCAAAACTCAAATGCAATATGGTACTTGCTTTGAGAATCATTTGGGCTCAAGATAATTTTCAAAATTGATTTCAGAGGGAAAAATATATAGAATAAAATCCAAAACTTGTTTGGATTAGCTGGGACAGAGAACTTAGGTTGATCACAAGGTGTAGGGGAGGTTTTGGAGGGGTTTTACCACATGGAAACAATGCAAAGTCAAGGGTGGTTCCAAGATATGAAAATCCCCAAATTTTCATAGAGCTTTATTTTAAAAGAAAACAATTTAAACTCAAAAATTAAATTTGAGAGAACCAACAGAGAAGAAGTTTCAAAAGATCAAACACCAAGGTTTGAAAAAATAAAATCCTTGCCAAGGCAAAGGAAGTTTTTAAGTGGGAGGGTTTTTTTTTTGAAAAAGAAAAAATTTAAATAGCCTCTCCTCAAAAACCACAAAGTTTTTGATAAAAACCAAATAAAATTTTTTGAGTGTCACAACACCTACCCCCTTAGGAAAAATCTCGTCCCCGAGATTTCAGCTGATCCTTAAATAGGTGTGGATGCTCAGTCCGAAGAAAATCCTCGCTTTCCCAAGTTGCTTCACTGTCGGTGTGATTGCTCCACTGGACTTTGAAAAACTTGATGGTCTTCTGTCGGGTCCTCCTTTCAGACTCCTCTAATATTCTTACGGGACGTTCTCGATAAGTGAGGTCTGGCTGCACATCAATGTTTTCATGGGATACTTGTTTCTCTGGGTTGCTTACATACTTCCTTAATTGAGAGACGTGGAACACGTCGTGAATGTCGGACAAGTCTTCGGGTAAGTCTAGCTGGTAGGCTACAGTGCCTCTTCGTGCCACTATGCAGAATGATCCAATGAATCTTGGTGCTAACTTTCCTTTAATCTTAAATCGTTGCAATCCTCTCATAGGGGATACTCTCAGGTATACGAACTCACCGGGTTCGAAGCTGACCCTACGATGTTTCTGATCATAATAACTCTTCTGTCGACTTTGAGCGGTCTTAAGTCGGTCTCTGATTAGCTTGACCTTTTCCTCGGCTTCTCTGAGCATGTCTGGTCGGAAGATGCGGCTGTCTCCGGTCTCTGAACAATTTAACGGGGTACGACATCTCCGTCCGTACAAAGCCTCAAATGGTGCCATTTGTAGGCTGGCCTGGTAGCTATTGTTATACGCGAACTCGGCGTATGGCAGGCTTTCTTCCCAACTGGTTCCATATGTGAGGACACATGCTCTCAGCATGTCTTCTAAAATTTGGTTTACGCGTTCAGTTTGTCCATCAGTCTGTGGATGGTATGCGGTACTGAAGGCTAGTTGGGTTCCCAGAGCCTGTTGTAAATGCTCCCAAAATCTTGAGACAAACTGAGTGCCTCTGTCGGATATTATAGTCTTCGGGACACCGTGCAGACAAACTATGCGGGAAAGATAAATCCTGGCAAGCCTCTGAGTGGTGTAGGTTGTCTTCACTGGAATAAAGTGTGCCACTTTAGTCAACCTGTCAGTGATGACCCATATGGCATCATTCCCGTGTCGTGACCGAGGTAGTCCGACAATAAAATCCATCCCTATTTCATCCCATTTCCACTCAAGTATTTTGTTTGGTTGCAGTAGTCCGGCTGGTCTCTGATGTTCAGCTTTTATGCGTTGACATGAGTCGCAACATGCAATGAAGGCGGCTATGTCCCTCTTCATACCGTGCCACCAAAATCTTTCCTGAATATCCTTATACATTTTGGTTCCTCCAGGGTGGATCGAATATGGAGTGGTGTGTGCTTCAGCTAAAATTTGCTGTTTAAGGTCTTCTATGTTTGGCACGCATAGCCTTTCTCCGTACCATAATATTCCTTCATTATCTATGACGAATTTCGAGGCCTTGCCCATATTCAACTTTCTTTTAATTCCTTCAATGCTGGGGTGACCGGGCTGAGCTTCTTTAATTTTCTCCACAAGGTTGGGTTGTATTTCCAAGTTTGATATGGTGCCTTCTGCTACCATTATCAAGTTGAGCTTGGCAAATTCTTGATGGAATTCGGGCCTCAAGCTGTGCAGATAGTTTCGTCGGAGCTGGGGTTCCGACTCAGGGCATCGGCCACTACATTTGCTTTCCCTGGATGGTAATGGATCCCAACATCATAATCCTTTACCAATTCCAACCAGCGTCGTTGCCGTAAATTTAGTTCTGGCTGCGTGAAAATATATTTGAGACTTTTGTGATCCGTATATATTTCACATTGACTCCCAAGTAAGAAATGCCTCCATTCCTTGAGTGCATGAATAACTGCTGCCATTTCTAAGTCATGAGTGGGATAATTTTCCTCATGCTTGCGAAGTTGCCTTGATGCGTAGGCGACAACCTTGCCTTCCTGCATCAACACGCATCCGGGACCTTTTCTGGACGCGTCACAATATACTTCAAAATTCTTGTGTATGTCGGGTACAATTAATACCGGTGCTATTGTTAATTTCCGCTTTAGCTCTTGGAAACTTTTCTCGCAGGCTTCTGTCCACTCAAACTTCTTATCTTTCTTGAGCAACTGTGTCATAGGCTTGGCTATGGTGGAAAATCCTTCAATAAATCTGCAGTAATATCCTGCCAATCCCAAGAAACTCCGTATGTCCGTTACGCTGGCTGGTGATTTCCAGTCAAGTACGGCCTTAACTTTCTCTGGGTCCACTGCGATACCGTCTTGAGTCAACACGTGGCCTAGAAAACCTACTTGTCTTAGCCAAAATTCGCACTTGCTGAACTTGGCATACAATTGGTGTTTTCTTAGCTCTCCTAGCACAATCCTGAGATGTTCTGCGTGCTCTTCTGGTGTCTTGGAGTATACCAGAATATCGTCGATGAATACCACGACGAACTTGTCCATAAACTTCATAAATACTTTGTTCATGAGGTGAACAAAATATGCTGGGGCGTTAGTTAATCCAAATGACATCACTGTGAACTCGTACAGTCCATATCTGGAGGTGAAGGCCGTTTTGGGGATATCTTCCGTTCGTACCTTCAATTGATGGTATCCTGACCTTAAGTCAATTTTTGAGAATACCTTGGCCTGAGCAAGTTGATCAAACAAATCGTTTATCCTTGGCATCGGGTATTTGTTTTTGACTGTGACCATGTTAAGTGCTCGATAGTCAATACACAATCTCAGCGTTCCATCCTTCTTTTTGGCAAATAAAATTGGTGACCCCCAAGGTGAGGAGCTGGCTCGAATGTATCCTTTTTCCAATAATTCCTTTATTTGCTTCTTCAACTCGACCAACTCGGATGGTGCCATTATGTATGGTTTCTTGTATATGGGGGCGGTTCCTGGCGCTAGCTCAATGCGGAATTCTATTTCTCGGTCTGGTGGCATGCCTGGCAGCTCTTCAGGGAATACATCTGGAAATTCACACACTACTGGAACCTTGTTTAGCTCAGAAACGTCCACCTTATTTAATCTCGGTTGCCGGGGTCTTTTTCCTTCCTTGGCTGATACTCTTATTGTCTTCCCTTGGTGGTGTGTGAGAATCACGGTCCTGTTGAAATAGTCGATGAAACCTTTATTGGTGGTTAGCCAATCCATCCCTAGGATGACATCCAGTTCTTTATTTTCCAATACAATAAGATTTGCGTGAAACTCCAATCCTTCGAACTCAATGACCACATTCTGACAGTAATTCTGAGAAACTTGCTGAATCCCAGGGGACTTGATGATCATGGATTTCTCCAAAGGAAGTATCGAAAACTTATTTTGCAAAGCAAAACTTTTCGAAATGAAAGAGTGAGAAGCTCCAGAATCAAACAAAACCATTGCAGGTATTGTGTTGACAGGAAACGTACCGAGTATGATATCCGGAGCATTTTGTGCCTCCTCTTTGGTTACGTGGTTCAGATGACCCTTCCTGTGGTTATTGTTGGGATTGAAATTGTTTCGCTTGGGTGCTGAATTATTGCCGCCGTTGTTCGGCTTTGGGGTTGAACTCCTTGGCTTGGGGCACTGTTTGGCATAGTGCCCTTCTTCTCCGCAAGCGTAACAAGTAACGCCGGGGCGATTGGTGAATTCCTTGTCCCTTGCATGAAAATTCTTGATTGGGCGTGAGGCATTGGATGAGAATTTGTGTATCCCACCCTTTTGAAAATCTGTCTTGCTTCGGTGATTGCGAGCGTGATTAGTCTGGTCCCTTTTTCGCTTGCGGATATCTTCCAGACTGCGTCTCTCATTTTCCAGAGTAATGGCTTTGTCCACCAGTGTTTTAAAATCAGGAAAAGTGTGCACGACCAGTTGGCATTTAAGCGCGGGCGCCAGACCGTCAAGGAATTTCTCCATCTTCTTGATTTCAGTCATACGTTCCTCATTGGCGTAGCGGGATAATAGGGTAAATTGACTGTTGTAATCTGACACTGTCATGTTCCTTTGTTTGAGGTCAACGAATTCTCTCTTCTTGATTTTCATAATACTCTTAGGAATATGTGAACCACGGAAACCTTCCTTGAAATCATCCCAGGTTATGTTATTTTCGTTGGGATGCATGTGCAGAAAATTCTCCCACCACGATGCGGCTGCTCCTGTGAGATAGTGTGGAGCATATAGTACTTTCTCGAGATCTGAACATTTTGCAGTAATTAATTTCCTCTCCATATCTCGAAGCCAGTCCTCGGCTTCAAGAGGCTTGTCAGTGTGAGAAAATGTTTGAGGACGTGTCTTCTGTAGTTCAGATAACTTGGAATGCTGTTGATACTGTCCATGGTGATTTCCCATGTTGATGACTTGGTTCATCATCTCCCGATGTTGTTGCTGACTCTGCTCATAAAGGCGGCACATTTGTGAAAGTGCCGATTCACTGCCCTGTTGGCTTGACTGTCCCTGGGTGAACTCGTTGTTGGGTTGTGTATCATAATTTTCCTCTGGTGGAGTTGGCATGGAGCATGTCCAAGGACGAGACATTTTTCACTCTGGGGATATATTTTTTTGTAACACTCATAAGAAAAGCGGAAAGAGTCGCAAAACAAAACCATAAATGCATAAAGCTGGCAGATAGAATTAAATAACTCGGCTTACTTAAGAAAAACAAATCGACTTGCGCACGGAGAAGGACTGCTCATTACATATCTTACACGCGGTACAATACACGGCAGTTAAGCATACTCAGGCAGAGATGTTGACGACCTCCTTTGCCCTGCCGAGGGCGAGGCGTAGCGAGGTTGGGGACTCGACTTCCTCCTCGCTAATGGGCTCCATACGTGTAGTGTTGCGCAGAGTGGACGGAGCGGTTGCCAGGGGCGGAGCAACACGTACAGGAGAGGGCGCGAAGGGTGGTGCAGTGCGCGCTGAAGTGGGTGCAATGACTTGGTTGAATTCTTCGGTAGAAGGCAGGTGACGAGTAGGCGTATAAGATGTTGAGGACGAGACCAAAGTCAGTGGCGGAGCGATGGGTAGGAGCTCCCTCCTGTTGGAGGCACAGCCATGGACTGAGTCCATGCGGGTAGCTACGAAGTCGTCCACCAGGTTGTCGAAGGCTGCCTCCAGGGCCCGGAGATACTCAATGAGCATCTCAAAAGCCTCGTCTCGTTCTCCTCTGGGACAGGAGTATGCGTAGTGACATGTGTAAGGCACATGGCACGGAAGATAACGGTAACGACGAGTCTTCATCACGGGAAGGACATCCCTGAGACGAGCTATCGCCTCGCGGGCTGCCATCTGCATAGCATGCCTCTCCGTAGGCATTGCTCTTCCCACGAACCGGAAGCGGCGTAACTCACCACGCCCTCCCTTGAACTGCACCGCGGCCTGGTGCATGGTCAGACTGTCGTTGACTCGGTGCTGGCAGAGTGTGAAGACTGGGCGCACGGATGGCCCCATCGCGACCTGAACGATGAAAGAAAGAAGTTTGACGAACCCATCGGGCACGTTGGCGAAGGTCTGAGACTCGCAGCTGATGTCGGCCATCTACAAAAGTAGGCAAAAATTCTGCAGGGTCAGATCATAAATTTATGCTGACTGACAGAAAATGACTACAATTGCAAAAATATAAATTAGCTCTATCATGCTAATAACTAATTAGCGATCGCACCTAGTGGCTTCCTACAGTCAGCCTGGCTCTGGTACCAAGCTTGTCACGACCGGTTTTCCAATAAAAATATTTATTGAGAAACCAATCTTTTGAGTCCAGTATGAGAGAAATCCTCCTCACTGGTAGACAATTTCTTGATACAATAAGCCAGTAGCATAAAATATATTACAGGGTCGAACTTCGGTTGCTCAACCAAATTATTACAAGCACGCCAATAATCATACATAATGGTGGACATGACACAGTGGTGTGGAGACATACTACTGACTCGAGGATAGGGCGGTGGTGGAAAAACACAGCGGGGAGAGAAATACAAGACTCTAAGTCTATCATCTCGTTGAGCGTCGAGGTGAGGCTCGATGAATTTATTTGGTAGCGGAAGCGGATATAAAACAGTGACCAAATCCAGGGTCGCACGAGACTGACTGGAACTCCTCTAAGTGTCGGACTCGCTATCGAACTCTTCATCCATGAAATCGCCTTCGTCAGCATCTGGCCAAATCAACAAGCCAGTGAGTACTTTGAAAGTACTCGCAAGACAGTTCGGACGTAAGATATAACAAATGCATGCATGGATGCGTCATGAATAAATTCACCAATGTTCATTCAAAAATTATCATAACAAGGTAAGCAAAAGGGAAACGGCGGTAGTCCGCCTGAAATCCCAACAGAACATAAATAATTTCCGATCGGGTGTCTGAAGCGACGCCTCGAAAGGTGAACAAATAAAAATAAGAAAAAGCTGCCACAGTTGGGCGTCTTAGCGACACCACAGAAAGGGCTTAAAAAGAAATGCCACAGTCGGACGTCGGGGCGACGTCACAGAAAGGGCTTGAAAAGAAATGCCACAGTCGGACGTCGGGGCGACCTCACAGAAAGGGCTTGAAAAGAAATGCCACAGTCGGACGTCGGGGCGACATCACAGAAAGGGCTTGAAAAGAAATGCCACAGTCGGACGTCGGGGCGACATCACAGAAAGGGCTTGAAAATAAATGCCACAGTCGGACGTCGGGGCGACATCACAGAAAGGGCTTTTATGGACAGATAAATAATAATCATAATAAACTTTTAATTCATAAGAATAAATGGGTTAGTCCATCCACAGGAATATCATTTAACCGGAATTAGCACTCATGCGAAACACCGGAGTTTCTGTGATCAACACTGTCATTGTTAGGACAAGATAATACGAATTTGGACATGGAATAGATGACGTGGAGGGATATATGACTCTGCAGAGTTTGTACAAAATTATTCCCACAACCAACGGATTTCCGTAGTCACGAAGGACTAGTTCCGTTTACGGTATTTCGGAAGAAAACACAGCTAACCAGTACACACCCATCATATCTATCGATGCTAGGAATCACCCTAGACATCGTCCAAGAAAAACTTTTGAGACGGGGAGATCACAATCTCGAATAGCATGGGATCAAATTTATATACGCGCGCTCTAAGGGGTGCCCCCCTCTCGGTCCCAACCGGAAACACCCATGCCCCCTGACCGGATGACTGGCTTTAATCCAGGGCCATGGAACCATCATCACGGCCTCTCCTTTTGGTGTGTACCAGAAAAGCGGTTTGCAACTTACTAAACCATATTCCTTGCGGAAAACATGTGGTAGTACAGGGAAGGAAATGAAAGGAACTGGACCGATACGGTTTGACACTGAAGTCACATAGTCCGGCATGAGACTGGCATGCTACAACACTGCCATCTCACCCATCCTCATGCCAACACATGGCCATTCATACTCACATCCATCCACTTATGGATCATCGAACTCACTTACCTCATTATCGCATAAAATAACATTCATCGATATGCTTATCAACATGCCATGAAACTAACTAAATGCAAAACATGCCAAGACACTCATCATATCAAAAGTTCAAACATGCTTGCCTGGTTCAGAGTAGTCGGAGCCTAGCTCGGTGAAGTTCACGGCTCTGTCACCTCCTTCGGTATCTACGGTATAAAGAAAATATATGCGCTATCGTGAATACCAAGGAGTGCACATAAAGTATACCAAATATTTTCCAAATAAATCTGATAAAAAACTAGACAAAATTTTAAAGAGAACAGAAAAAGAATCAACCAAAACTACCTTTCTGTTTAAAAGATATAAAGGTTTTTGTCCAGGGACTCATCTGTAATGAAACAGAAGTTTTCTAGGGGCTAGTTTATAAAAACAGAAAGCGCTTCGGTAGCGACTACGCCAGCCCAGAGGGAAAGCGTATTCGGAAGAAGACGTTTTCAGAAAATGCTTTGTTTAGGAAGAATAGAGAGGCTGACAGCGGGTCCCGCTTGTCAGGTTTGAAAATATGAACGGGGCGGCAGATCTCGCCGGTGCCCGAGAGCCGCGGTGGTCGCCGGCGGCGATCCATGGCGAGGCAGAGAGATCGGAGGGTACCTCCGTGTTCAGGGCACCCTTCCGCGTCGGTTGGTGGTGGTGGTGGCGGTCGGCGAGCCCCACGTCGACGGCGAGCTTTGCTCCGGCGGACGGCGGTTTGGGTGGTTGCGGACTTCGTCGGAGAGAGCTGCAGTGATCAAATTGAGGAGGGGGTTATGCTCCTGGTAGCTAGAGAGGGTAACGAACGGGGTTTGGGCGCCGGAGACGGCCTCACCAGAGCGAATCGAGGTGGCGGCCGAGGCGGATCGGGGCGGCCGGAGTTGAGGGGGAAGACCTCCTCGAGGTCCCCCTAGTGGCCTGGCGTGGCGTTGGTGAGGTGTGGGGATGAGGCGTGCACGAGGGTGAGCTCGGGGGCCCTTTTTATAGGCAGCCCAAGGCGGTAGCCGTGAACGGGGATTTCCGGCGATGGTTACGGTGGCGCAGTGCTCGGTCGGGGGTGATTAGGGAGTCGAGCGCCGTCGTGGGAGTTTACTGGGTCCGTTTTGATGCTAACCGGACTTGGATTAGAAGCTTAGGGCAGGCTTTGGTCGGAACGGGACGACGCGGGTCCGTTGGCGGCAGAGAGCGCGTCCAGGGCTGTCAGGCCACGGCGACGGTGCAGCGGGGGTGCGCTGGCATGCATGAGGCCACGCGGAGAGCCAGGGAGCACTGGGCGGCGCGGAACGGCGTTGAGCCGCCGTTCTTGCCCCCTGTCAGCCGCCACGGGAGGTCCCGACGCCGCGGAAGACTCCGGCGAGGGCGGGCCATCGTGCCACCGACGCCAGGAAGAGGCCAAGTGAGCGTGTGGTGCTCCAGATAGTAGGAAGAGGCGGAGAGGAACGTGCCAAAAGCACTGTGAGCGCGTGAGAGGAACTGACGAATGCACACGACACTGAAACTGAACTTTTCTGAATTTTTTAACAGTAACAGTGCCCGCAAGGTGTTCGATAGAATGAAAATGGCATCTAGGGATTTTTCCTTGAGCTGAAACTTGGTGGAGTGGCTTCTCATTGCTCACATAGGTTGCCTGAATTTTGGTGGAATTTTTGGAGTAGTGTAGATATGAATTTCATCAAATTTGGCAAATCTGGTCCAAACTTGCAGAGGCTGAATTTTGAAAATTTTGAAAAGAGAAGGAGTGGATCAAGATGGTTCTGGGTTGTGGGTACAAAGGACTATCCAGGAGAGTTGGTTTGAGGTCAAAACTCAAATGCAATATGGTACTTGCTTTGAAAATCATTTGGGCTCAAGATAATTTTCAGAATTGATTTGAGAGGGAAAAATAATTAGAATAAAATCCAAAACTTGTTTGGATTAGTTGGGACAGAGAACTTAGGTTGATCACAAGGTGTAGGGGAGGTTTTGGAGGGGTTTTACCACATGGAAACAATGCAAAGTCAAGGGTGGTTCCAAGATATGAAAATCCCCAAATTTTCATAGAGCTTTATTTTAAAAGAAAACAATTTAAACTCAAAAATTAAATTTGAGAGAACCAACAGAGAAGAAGTTTCAAAAGATCAAACACCAAGGTTTGAAAAAATAAAATCCTTGCCAAGGCAAAGGAAGTTTTTAAGTGGGAGGTTTTTTTTTGGAAAAGGAAAATTTTAAATAGCCTCTCCTCAAAAACCACAAAGTTTTTGATAAAAACCAAATAAAAATTTTAGAGTGTCACACTCCATCACCAATTCAAATGGCTGATGCATAGGAAGAGCAGTTGAATATACAAACATTGTTGACAAAAGCAATGAGAAATACAAAAAAAGGGCATTGCATAATTCACATACATAATGCCTTGCAACAAGATAACATTGCATAATTCACATACATAATGTCTTGCAACAAGATGGCATTGCTTAATTCACATATATGGTAATTAGACACTAAACAGGTGGCATTCACAAAAAGCATGTCTAAACTAAGCAAATGACATAGCAATGCAAGATACCATACACACGATATGAGCAACATAACCCTGCCAAGTTAGGGCATGCACCTCGGGGGGGGGGGGATATGACCGCTCATCTGTCTCTGAATCCTCCTCTGAGGAGCTATCGGTAACCAGCAAGACATGCGCTTCATCAGATAGCATTGTCTGCTCTGAAGACCTTGTTTCCACTCCAGATTTTTCCATGACCGTGCCGAATGGCTGATGCACAGGAAGAGTAATTGAATGTACTAAAATTGTTGACAAATTTAACACGTAATAAAAATGATGGCATGATATAATTCACATATAAGATGACTGGCTAACCAGGGTGGCATTGCAAAATTCACATATATGATGCCTGGCTAGACAAGATGGTATTGCATGATTCACATATACGATAAAGAAACTAAACAGATGGCATTGACACAAAGCATGTCTAAACTAAGGAGATGACATCTTTAATGTATACAGTAAGCAATGCAAGGCACCATATGCATGATATTACCAACATCAGCATGCCAAGTTAGAGCGAAGACCTCATGGGGTAAATAGGAGTGGTCTTCTCCTTCTGAATCCCCCTCAGAACAGTTATCTTGCTCTTGATTATGATCCGAAATGGGTGGAGGGGGGCTCCCTTTGCGCCCACCATGGAACAACGTCTGCATGAAATTTTATTGCCATGCAAGGCTCGTCTCTTTTGCTCTACATGATCAGTTCCATTGTGTACAATAGCTGGCATGCATAGGAATAAAACATAGTGAGATTATGTAAGGAGTGCATGCACAAATCCAGAGTGATGGTAGCAAACTGTGGATAGACCCAAAACCAATGATAGCAGGCAGATAATAGCTTTAGTTAAAAAATACAGATAATGGCTCCTTTAATGTTTGTTTGCACCCAACATGAAACTCATAGTAGACACTGGAGATTAACCTGATAGTAGACAGATAGTACTGATTGCTGCCCCAACATGTACCCCACAACCATTTAAAAACTCAAGTTTCAGCATTAGTTTGGACCTGACTCGGAGTCTAATAGGTGAACACGACGATAATGTAGCATGTCATCATATTAGGCGATGCATAACGTAAGCAGACACGGAAGAGTGCGACCTCTCTTGCGGACCCGTGTAGTCCTCAAGGTCATCCACTCAGTTGATGATGGTAATGCAGTTGTCGTGGCTGCCAGCGGCGGGGATGAAGATCTGAGGCGGCGAAAGACAGTCTGGAGAGCGGATCCCTACTGTGGTGAACCCTTCCGTCGTTGGTGCAGCCGAGCTGGGGTGGAACACAGCGCCCCAAGAGCAGGACAAACCACACAAGGTTTTCTTTGACACATATCTGTAACAGAAGTAATTGAGTAAGGGCTTCTTTGAATTTGAGGATTCTAACAATCCATGCATAGGAAATAGACAGGAATAGGATAGGAATGCACGTGCAAAACAGAGAATTTAAAAACACAGGATTTCTGCCAATCTGGGTGTTTGATTTAACAATTGGAAGATCACAGGATGCAAAAAAGCATGGTGAGATTAAGTCAAACCACAAGAAAATGTACGGTTATAATGCTATTATGCTACTATCTCTTAGTCTTGTGCTTGATGAATAGGAATATGAAAAGGAGGAGAAGTGGAAAGTAGAATTCCTACGGTTTTTCTTTCAAGGAGACACTAAAGGAACAAATCCTACTGTTTTCCTTTGCTCCATTCCTTTGCACCAAATTCATGAAAAGTAGTACCGTAGGAAACTTTCCAATTCCTATATTTTTCATTCACTTTTCCTTTCAAGCACTGGCGATTCTAGTAGGCAGGCGTGAGAAGGAAAATCCTACACTAAAAAAAATGTTTTTGTGCTACTTCTATTACTTTGGACCTAGGCCAGTGCCGTACTAGCTCAACTCCCAGGCCCATCGACAAATGCACAGCTCAAACGCGCACACATAAATAATGATGGCGTTCAAGAGAGTCCATCACGGATAGCCAAGTTGCCTGGTACATCACTGCTTGTCATATAGTAGGATAAAATAATCGTATTTCCCGTTACTACGAGTGCTGAGTGGACAATATATATAACATGCAGAGTAAAAAAGAGATGCAACAAGTGTACAACCTCTTTGACGAAGCCATGTCGATCTCAGCGTGATTGGGTTGGCCGGTGAGGATGCTCTAGCTGACTTGGCTGTTGGAGGAGGGGAAGAAGATCTTAGGCGTCTGGAGATGGAGCCCGAGGTACTGCTCTGTTGTGATGGAGGGTTTCATCGTTGGAGCAACTCAGATGAGTTGTACGATGCCGAGGCTGAAGCAGGACAAGTAGACAACAAACAACGTTAACCTGGGTGGAATTCTAATAGCATCTCCAATACATGACGTAAAATACATAACCACAAAGTGCTACATGTAAAATAAATCAGCTGCTCATCTCTGAACTTAACTGTCGAAACTGAACTTAACTGTCAAAACTGAACTTAACTGTCGAAACTGAACTTAACTGTCGAAACTGAATTTTGCTGTCGAAACTGAACGCACTAGCAAGGTGAGGCTACACGTCGGTCGACTGAATTTTTCATCTCTGGTCAGTCGATTTTGCAGCCGTTGGATACGAATCAAGGGCCTGCAGTTCATCTTCAACCTCCACCCCCATGAGCCGCCAGCCACCATCGGCCAAACAGCAGCCCCCCGCCGCCCGCGGCAGGCAGTGCGCCGCTCCGCCCGCCCCGAAAACACTCCCCACCACCGGTCCGCCGCCGCCCCGGCCATCCCTCT
>NC_041389.1:195357644-195361111 GCF_002162155.2 Triticum dicoccoides | reverse complement strand
CGTGCCGAGCTTTTTCTTCGGCGATCCCCACGCCATCGCCCCGCCATTGCCGGCAACCACCGCCCCCATCCTGAACCCTAAGATAGATAGTGGGGTACGTCTCCGGCGAGCCCCCCTCCCCGTTGTGGCTGGTTCTTCCTTCACCCCAGCGAGCCCACCCCTTGAAAATCGACTGACCCAAAAGTCAATTCAGTCGACAGAAGTGTAGCCAAATCGGAGCAGCATCGCAAGCAAGAGCAAGAGCGAGAGCAGCAGCGCAAGCAAGAGCAATAGCAAGAGCAGACCAGGCAGGGGACCGAGAGCAAGAGCAGAGCAGCAGCGCGAGCGAGAACTAAAGCAGCAGCAGCTCCTACTAATGTGGACGTCGCCGCCGAGGGAGCGACACTGTGGAGGAAGTGGCCGGCACAGCCGCCGTGGATGGAGACGCGCCGTGTCGGCTCGGGACCGAGCACCGGCAGCACCGTGATATCGAATCAAGAAGAAAATGCGGCGATTGGTGTACAACCTCTTTGGTGGCGCCGAGTAGGCCGCAGCTTCATCCGAGGAAACGGTGATGATGATGCTCTTCCGGTGGTGCAGGTGAAGACGGCGGTGTGGGAATGGAGGAGGCATGAAAGACGAGGGGAACGTCGGGGCAGCTCCTTGGAGGTGGAGGACGGGGTGGCTGAACCAGCGGGACGAGGAGATCGACAATGGATCCTCATCCGGTACGATCGATGAGGGACGTCGAGGTGTTGCTGTGGACGACATCATCGGGGAAGAGGCTCCGGCTGGGTGGCAGACGGAGCAGGGTGTGGGGTTTCATCGCGGGTTTTCACGGCCTCGGTGTACGAATGGGTGGGCGGATGGGATGGCAGTGGGGAGCCAATGCTTAGAGACGCGCTTGTCCAAAATGTGGGGTAAGTGACGAAAGTACCCCCCACCGATTTGAGGCAGTTCTTCGGTTCAAGGGTACCATGGGCATTTCGCGTGTCGGGATTTCACAGGAGGTGGGAGTTTTCGTGCGTGTTGTAATTTCGGAATAGCAAGGCGCGGGTTGAGATGGAGGGAGTTGTCGGAGCACAACGAGACAAAGATATATCTTAAATATTTCGGGCTAACAAGGCGCGGGTTGAAGAGGCAGGAGTTTTGCAGCACGATAGATAGAGACGCTAGCTTGAATTTTCGGCATAACAAGGCGCGGCTTGAAATTTCGGAAGAACAAGCTTAACGTGTACCCAAAAAAAGACAATTTGCACCTCAACACTCACAACACACACACACAAACACCATTTAGACTAGAGTAAGGTACACGTGCATTGCACGCACGAGATTTGGCAACCAAATTATGAATAAATACCACATTATAGCATGCAAGCTTTGAGTCATATATGCATGATGTAGATGTTCGTTTAATTCTTATAGTTCATTTCATTCAAAATCATCTAGTTTTTATAAGAAAGCTAATCTATTTTAAGATTCATGGAATTGTGCGTTGTAAGACATAAAGTAAAAAACAAATAATGGCAAATCATGTAGAAAAACATTTGGGCAATTTTGATACGGAAGATTCTAGAACAAATAAAAAGTGCTTCTGTTTTGATGTTTGTGCATTATTCTTAAGTTCAACCATGGAGTCTTCTAGATTATACATGTGGCGAAATCTGGTGGAATCTAGAAGATATCCAACGGCCAATAGTGCTCAAATTTGCCATCTTTGGACCATCGAATTTGCCTCATCCAACGACCATCTTTCAAAGTTAAAGTTACCCGCACACAATATAAATATATATAGGGGTATAGATATAGATATGTGATGCGAAAGCCGCCCATCATCTCCAATTAGAATAGTGTGTCCATGCACGGATGCGACGTGGCCAAATGATGTCTGCCATTGGTATCTCAAATTCAAATCAGTATGACCTTGTTCAATGTGTATACATTACAACATGCTCGTTTCCAAACCACACCGTGCAGATCTCCGTTATATTCATGCATGCATGGGTTTCAAACATCAGGATCTCTTATTCAAATATTTGAATTCAACTTTACATTCATTATGACCTCACCTATTCTTTTACACCCACACAGTAGTCTTCTCTTTATAATTGTACCACTAACTTTCTCTCGTGCATGCATGCACACACACTACCAGTCGACATTATCCATCGCACGCATGCAATCTTTTTTTTCAGGTCGGTCTCCCATGAAGGCACACACCCACACACATCCCCCTCTCCATCATATCGGCCATTCTTTATCTCTCATGCGTGCATGCGCAACGATCGATGTTCCTCAATGTATGTGTGTATATAGCTAGGTCTTTCATAGTTTTCCACACAAACCGATCAATCGATATATCCACTGAGGTCTCACCCTCTTTCCCACGTCCACATCGATCAATCTATACCTCTCTATATAGGATTAACATATATAGCTAATACACCCATATTAATTATATATCCAACGCCCCCTCTCATCATCCATGCCTTCCGCTACATCTCTCAGAGGGGTGCACAATGGCGAAGACAGGGGCAGTAAGGGCCGTGCCCCCCCCTAACATCACTATATATTGAGGCTAATATGAATGTGATCATTAGACAATTGCTGCTAAAAATGTTTTAATTTCATGAATTAACCCTCCTCGTAAAGGATTAGCAATGCTTGCCCCCCTAGCTCATTTATTTTTCATGGCTCCGCCACTGCGTGCAACAGCTATAACGCCCCGGATCCGATGTGCCAGGTGTCCTCCAGTTATTCGCCATCCTTGCCATGTCATGTGCTTGCGTGTTGCATTTTTCCATGTCATCATCTACATTTCATATCATGTCATCATGTGCATCGCATTGGCATACGTGTTCATCTCATGCATCCGAGCATTTTCCCCGTTGTCCGTTTTGCAATCCGGCACTCCTATGTCCTCCGACGTCCCCCTTGTGTCTCTTGTTGTGAGCGGGTGTTAAACATTCTCGGAATAGATTGAGGTTTGCCAAGCGGCCTTGGTATAGCGCCGATAGACCAACTGTCAAGTTTCGTGCCATTTGGAGTCCGTTTGATACCCCAATGGTTAACCGGGGAACCTTAAAAGCCTCTTTTGTGTGCAGCCCAACACCCCTCCAAAGTGGCCCATTAACCCATCCAAACCACCTCCATGCTCTCGGTCGTTCGATCACGATTGTGTGGGCAAAAACCGCACCTCATTTGGACTCTCCTAGCTCCATCTAGCTATAAATAGGTCCTCCCCCTCCATTTTTCGCGGATAAACCCTAGCCTCCTCCCCCCGCGGCGCCGGACATGTCCGCCGACGGCCGGACACGTCCAACCGCCGCCCCTCCGTGGATCGCATGCCGCCACCTGTCCCGCCGCCGTTCCCCACCGCGGCCTGGGGAAGCCCATCGCGGGCCCGCCCGGGCCCAGATCCACCGCCGCCGCCGCCCGCGGCCTCGTCCCCGCCGCCGGCGCGCCTTCGCCACGACGTTGGCGTGCTC
>NC_041389.1:195350154-195357327 GCF_002162155.2 Triticum dicoccoides | reverse complement strand
GCCAGCGTGCCTTCACCTCACCACCGGCGTGCTCCGCCGCCGCCCCGCTCGCACACCTCCCGCGTCCGACCGCGGCCCTCCTGGCCCGGCACGCCGCCGCCCGCCTCCCTGGCGCCCGAGCGCTGCCAGCGCCCGCAGGCGCCCCGCACCGCCGCCGGCCGTTCGCGCTCCGGCCGCTGCCCGCTTGCCTCCGCCGCCACCCCGACCGGCTCCCGCTGCCGCCTCCCGCTGGCCTCCCCTCGCGCCCTGTGCCTCGGCTTCCGCGCCGCCGCGCCGGAACCACGCCGCCCCGCTGGTCCTCGCCGATCGCCGCCGCCTCCCGCGTTCCCGCGCCTCGCCGCCGGCGCACGGTCGTCATCTCCGGCCGGATCCGGCGAGATCCGGCCCGGAACCCCGCAGGTGGATGAGATCCACCCAGCCCCTGAACCAAACAGCGCCAGCTCCATCCCGTACCACCCCGTCCACTTTTCCCCGAGGTGCTAATTTCCACCAAGTCCCCAGATCTGCTACATTTTCATGCCGTGTTCAACATGCCATAACTCTCTACATGTTTCTCCGTTTCATGCGCATGACATATCAAAATGTTCATCAGGATGTGCTCTTCATTTATTCCATTGTGCCATGTTTGTTTGAGTTCATCTTGCTACCCTAAATGCTGTTCCAAGAGTGCTATATGATGTTAACCTGCTGAAACTATTATAACTTGTTGTTTTGTCTTTTTCGTTGCATTTTGTGTGTGCATCTTATGAGCTTGATGCCTACATGTGTTTTGAACTACATCATGCCGTATTTACAGTGGTGCAATCCATGTATTTTTTTGAGTCTTGTAGTGAGTGCATCGAGCTCGTGAAGTAGAGTACTTGTTATTACTGTTCTGACGGACTGTTTCTGCTATATCATGATGCTATGTCAACCTGCTGCTACAAGTCATTCTATGCATAATCTGGAGATGTTCACTAAGAATGTTTTGTTATAAATGTCATGATCTATCCATCTAAGCCCCTGGTTGCATTTATAGCCTGCTGTAGCTTGTTGTAATCTTGCTCTCAATTTGCTAAATAATGTTGTTGTCATCCTGTTAACATTAAGTTCTGTTTTGCCATGAGCTTTGCTGGTGATCCATGCATCCTATGAACTTTATCTTGCCATGCTTAGCTTCATAGACATGTATTCTTACTGTTGGTTGCCTTTCCATGCCTTGTATTTCTCTGTGGTTAGTGGTTCAAGCTCACCAACATGCCTACTTATTGTTGTTCCTGCCATGTATAAATCTGTCATATAACTTGCCATGTTTACATGGGTGCCATCATATTTTCTATGCCCTTTTTGCTCATGGTCAGTAAGGGACATTTGTTCTATGCGTATAGTAGATTCATGCCATATCTTTGGTTGCCATGATAAGTTCCAGTAGCATGTTATTTGATAGCTCTAAACATTGCAACCTGATGTTATTTCTACCAAGTCTGTAAACTGTTATTATTTGCAATCTTGCCATGTCGTTTTGAGCATGTTCTAGTGATTTCTGGAGATAGCTCAGTGTCCATGTTTTGTCATGCTTTACCTTTACTTCATGCCCATGCCTTTTGTTCTTATGTTGGGGGTGCTGTAGCATATTGTTTTGATGCTTGCTAGATGCCTAGTTGCTGTTTTGGACAGCTTGTCCTTTAAACTTGTATAGAGTGTATGTGTTGAACCGTTGCTCCGTTTTGAGTGTGCTCTATATTAAACTTGCATAGAATTGCATGTAGTTTCATATTCTCATGTTGCATCCTTGTTTTGAGGTGTATGCTTGATGTCTGAGTGCCTTTTGCATCAATGCCATGTTTATCTTGTTTTGCTCATATCTTCTAGGCCGTAGGTCCGAACTAAATGAACTTTATATGTAACTTGACTAGAATCTCGTGTAGATCCTCTTGGTGCATCTTAACTTGCTGTTTAACTACTTCAACTTAATGTTTGTTCAGATCTGGACCAATTTCTAAATTTGCGTATGTGGAGTTACCAGAATTGTTATACGTTGTTTCCGGCCTCATTTAAACTTGCCTTGATGTGTTGCTCTTGTTTGCATCATCTCTTGCCATGAGTAGCTTCATGTAGTCATGTCTTGCATCATGCTTGGTCGAGCATCATGTCTTGGTCATGTGTGGATTGTTTACCTTGTTGTGTGCTTCTTCTCGATAGTTCATGTTTCGTTGCGATCGTGAGGATTCGTTCGTCTATGCTTGGTTCGTCTTCGTGGCTTCATCTTCTTCATGGACTCGTTCTTCTTCCTTGCGGGATTTTAGGCAAGATGACCGTCACCTTGGATCTCATTACTATAATTTTTTGCTAGTTGCTTCGTTCTATCGCTATGCTGCACTACCTATCTTTTGCTCCTCAAGCCTCCCAAATTGCCATGTCAGCCTCTAACCTTTTCACCCTTCCTAGCAAACCATTGCTTGGCTATGTTACCGCTTTTGCTCATCCCCTCTTATAGCGTTGTTAGTTGCAGGTGAAGTTGAAGATTGCCCCATGATGGACAGGATTATGTTGGGATATCACAATATCTCTTATTTAATTAATGCATCTATATACTTGGTAAAGGGTGGAAGACTCGACCTTATGCCTGGTGTTTTGTTCCACTCTTGCCGCCCTAGTTTCTGTCATACCGGTGTTATGTTCCCGGATTTTGCGTTCCTTACGCGGTTGGGTGATTTATGGGACCCCCTTGACAGTTCACTTTGAATAAAACTCCTCCAGCAAGGCCCAACCTTGGTTTTACCATTTGCCTCACGTAGCCCTTTTTCCCTTGGGTTTCTGGAGCCTAAGGGTCATCTTTATTTACCCCCCCTCGGGCCAGTGCTCCTCCGAGTGTTGGTCCAAACTAGAGCCACTTGCAGCGCCACCTCAGGGAAACTTGAGGGATGGTTTTAGTTGTACGTAGTGTTCATCCAGTGTGCCCTGAGAACGAGATATGCGCAACTCCTATCGGGATTTGTCGGTGCATCGTGCGGCTTTGCTGGTCTTGTTTTACCATTGTTGAAATGTCTTGTAAACCGAGATTGCGAGACTGATCGGGTCTTCCTGGGAGAAGGTATATCCTTCGTTGATCGCGAGAGCTTATCATGGGCTAAGTTGGGACAGCCCTGTAGGGTATTAACTTTTGAAAGCCGTGCCCGCGGTTATGTGGCAGATGGGAATTTGTTAATGTTCGGTTGTAGATAACTTGACACCAGATCCGAATTAAAACGCATCAACCGTGTGTGTAGCCGTGATGGTCTCTTCTCGGCAGAGTCCGGGAAGTGAACACGGTTTTGGGTTATGTTTGATGTAAGTAGGAGTTCAGGATCACTTCTTGATCATTACTAGTTGACGACCATTCCTTTGCTCCTCTTCTCGCTCTCATTTGCGTATATTAGCCACCATATCATGCTTAGCCGCTGCTGCAACCTCACCACCTTACCCTTTCCTTACCCTTTAAGCTTTGCTAGTCTTGATACCCATGGTAATGGGATTGCTGAGTCCTCGTGGATCACAGATTACTACAACAACAGTTGCAGGTACAGGTTATGCGATGATCATGACACGAGAGCAATGTTTGCTTGTTTTGGAGTTCTTCTTCTGCTTCTTCTTCGATCAAGGGATAGGTTCCAGGTCGGCAGCCTGGGCTAGCAGTGTGGATGTCGTTTGAGCTTCTGTTTGTGTTTCATCCATAGTCGGATGGTGCTCTTATGTAAGATGATGTTGTATTCGTGTGGCATTGTATGCCTTATGTATGTATCCCGACCTATTATGTAATGTTGATGTAATGATATCCACCTTGCAAAAGCGTTTCAATATGTGGGTCTATCCTTGGTGGGACCTTCGAGTTCCTTTTGGATAGGGTCGCATATTGGGCATGACAAGTTGGTATTAGAGCCTCGACCGACCGTAGGAGCCCCCCTAGTTTGATCGTGTAGTTTGGCCGCTGTTGAGTCTAGAAGAAAACTGTTTTCAGAGTCTAGTTATATTGGAGAGTAGGAATTCTTTTTACTCCTCAGCCCCTTCATCGCCCTAGTGAGGAATCTTGACGTAGGTGTTTTGAATTACTTCTCTTCCCCTTCAAATTTTCTTTAGGTTCACGCAGTTGGTTTTCTGTTCGTTGGTTCTCAGCTCTTTTCATCCGGTGCATTTCTCATCAAGTTGACTCGAGCCTCTTCATCTTTGCCAAGTTCAATCCTCAGTTGTTGTCTTTTTCCCACCCGCCCGCCCCTTTTTCATCTCGGAGCCGAAGTCCGTAATCGAGTATCCATCCTACTCGTGTGAAGCCTTTGTTTTCTTTCAACCGGTGTTTTCTATTCAAGATATTCGTCGGTTCCCCCTTCCAAGTGTCTTTGTTTTTCCCGCCCTCCCACCCTCTTCTTAACGGAGCCTGAGTCTCTTTTGGGCATCAATTTCATTCGTGCGGAACCTCTTCACTCTTTCGTAAATTATCTCAACCGGTGAATTCTCGTTTTGTTCGACATTCTTCATCTCTTTTTCTTTTCCGGTGGTTTCAATTCAAGTTTTTCGGTGTGGATCGTATTCTTTCCCTCGGTTAAAGTGTTCTCCTTGATCGTTTGCCTCTCGCCATTCAATCATTCCGGAGTGTTCAAGACATCTCAGAAGATTCGTCTGTGTTCCAATTATTTCGAGGTTACCACCTCATTCAAATAATTCTATTGTTCCGGTGCATCATTTCTCGTTCAAACAATCCTTTTCAACGGTGTTTTCTTTTAGTGGGCCCTAACCCACATGTCTTTTCCTAGGATCTTACCTGACTCTTCTAATTTGCCGGAGCTATTCTCAAATTATTTTCGGAGTTTGATGTAAGAATGAATTTCATCAGTCATATGCCATCTCCAAGATCGCTTTCAAATTCTTTTCATCTTTTGTTAAACTTTTCCTCTTTTACATTCTCCCGAAGTAGCTCAGTAATTTTGGTGGTGTTTCTCGTCGTCATTTGAAGATCGAAGAAGAGTTCCTCTTAAATTTTGCCCGTTCTCTCGAAGATTCGTCGTTCTAGCTTCATATTATCCTCTCGAATTATTCCATTTGTTAGATATTCTTTTCTTACCCATCTGGAGTATGTCAGGAGTTGTTTTTTCCATTTCTTTTCACCGGAGGCCATCATTCCAGAAGAATTCTTTGTCGTCACATTTCAGCTACCATTATCCAATTATCCTGGTACTTCGTTCAAGTGTTCTTTAATCAGCTCATGATCTCTTTGTTCTTTTGCATCTAAATCCCCTCTAGCATTTTGTCCTTCTAATTCTTCCGATGATTCATTCTCTTTCCTCAGTCATTTTTGAATTCTTATGGTGGATCATTCAAGATTCTTTTTCTTTGTTTATCATATTAATTCATTCATTTTTTCAATCCTACCGGTGGTTCATGAAGACCTTCTCAAGTTTGCGATATGTCTCTTCTCAATCCTTTTCAAGAAGAATAAGTAGTATGCAAAATCCTTTGCTTGTCATCAATTTAATTTGATGAAGGATAAGCATACAATAAATCTTATTCTTATTTCCTCAAAGTGATTAATCCCTTCCTTCGGAGTTTGCTCGTGAGGAATAAATTCTAGTTCCAAGTGTTTTCATCTTTTCTTTTCTGGAGTTCAAATTCCCTCGGCCATTTCGTTGGAACCTCCATCTAAATCACCGCAAGGCTCATCTTATTCTTTCTTCCTTCATTCTATCTCATCATCCTTTATTCACTGGAGTTCTTCACGGTGGTTCTTCATGATTTAATTCATTCTTCAAGAGTTCATCAAGACTTTGTTGGAGAAATTCAAGTATCTTTTCTTCTCGCGTCTCGAGGTGTAATTAATTCTCCGTATTCTTTTGAAGTGGAGTTTTGGATTTCTTCATTCTTCTTAGCTATCCAATCATTTCCGTTTGTGGCTGGTTATCACCTTATGATCTTGAGATGTTACCACAAGACCACAACGAGCTTATTCTTTTTGTTGTTGATTTTCTCAACAACTCCGTTCTAACCTTCTTCTAAGGATGCTATTGAACTCATTCATGGTGGAAGATGTTGTTCTCTCATCCGTTCTTTTCATTCCATTGTTTCAATTCTTCCGGAGGCTTTGCGTTGCTCATCTCATCAAGTATCATTCCATCCTCTCAAGCTCGTGTTCTATTCCTCCATGTTTCAGCCAGAGTGCTGCCTAAATCCTTTCAGTCTTATTCGTTTCTTATCTTGTTCTAACTGGAGTGGTTTTAGAGTCTATCTGATTCCGTGAGTTTTTGATTCTCGTCATTCTTGTCATTCCTCTCTTCTTCTCGAGTGCTCTCGATTCTTTGCTTCTTCTCTTGAGTTCTTGTTTCACTCATCCCTTTTCCCTTCCGTCTCGGTCCTAAGATCTCGGGATGAGATCTCTTGTTAGTGGAGGAGTGTTGTAACGCCCCGGATCCGATGTGCCAGGTGTCCTCCAGTTATTCGCCATCGTTGCCATGTCATGTGCTTGCGTGTTGCATTTTGCCATGTCGTCATGTGCATCGCATTGGCATACGTGTTTGTCTCATGCATCCGAGCATTTTCCCCGTTGTCCGTTTTGCAATCCGGCACTCCTATGTCCTTCGGCATCCCCTTTTGTCTCTTGTTGTGAGCGGGTGTTAAACATTCTCGAAATGGACCGAGGTTTTCCAAGCGGCCTTGGTATAGCACCGATAGACCGCCTGTCAAGTTTCGTGCCATTTGGAGTCCGTTTGATACTCCAATGGTTAACTGAGGAACCTTAAAAGCCTCTTTTGTGTGCAGCCCAACACCCCTCCAAAGTGGCCGATTAACCCACCGAAACCCCCTCCATGCTCTCGGTCGTTCGATCATGATCGTGTGCGCAAAAACCGCACCTCATTTGGACTCTCCTAGCTCCCTCTAGCTATAAATAGGTCCTCCCCCTCCATTTTTCGCGGATAAACCCTAGCCTCCTCCCCCCGCGCCACCGGGATGTCCGCCGACAGCCGGACACATCCAACCGCTGCCCATCCGCGAATCGTGTGCCGCCACCTTTCCCGCCGCCGTTCCCCACCGCGCGGCCCGGGGAAGCCCATCGCGGGCCCGCCCGGGCATAGATTCCCCGCCGCCGCCCAGATCCAGCGTCGCCGCTGCCCGCGGCCTCGTCCCCGCCGCCGGCGCGCCTTCGCCTCCCCGCCGTCGTGCTCCGCCGCC
>NC_041389.1:195299365-195349533 GCF_002162155.2 Triticum dicoccoides | reverse complement strand
CTCGGCTTCCGCGCTGCCCCGCCGGTCCGCGCCGATCGCAGCCGCCTCCCGCGTTCCCGCGCCTCGCCGCGGGCACGCCGTCGTCAGCTCCGGCCGGATCCGGCGTGATCCGGCCCGGAACCCCGCAGGTGGATGAGATCCACCCAGCCCCCGAACCAAACAGCGCCAGCTCCATCCCGTACCACCCCGTCCACTTTTCCCCGAGGTGCTAATTTCCACCAAGTCCCCAGATCTGCTACATTTTCATGCCCTGTTCAACATGCCATAACTCTCTGCATATTGCTCCGTTTCATGCGCATGATGTATCAAAATGTTCATCAGGATGTGCTCTCCATTTCATTCCGTTGTGCCATGTTTGTTTGAGTTCATCTTGCTACCCTAAATGCTGTTCTAAGAGTGCTATACGATGTTAACCTGCTGAAACTGTTATAACTTGCAGTTTTGTCCTTTTCGTTGCATTTCGTGTGTGCATCTTAAGAGCTTGATGTCTACATGTGTTTTTTACTACATCATCCCATATTTACATTGGTGCAATCCATGTATTTTTGTGAGTCTTGTAGTGAGTGCATCGAGCTCGTGAAATAGGGTACTTGCTGTTACTGTTCTGCCGAACTGTTTCTGCTATATCATGATGCTATGTAAACCTGCTGCTACAAGTCATTCTATGCATAATCTGGATACGTTCACTAAGGATGTTTTGTTATAAATGTCATGCTCTATCCATCCATTCCCCTGGTTGCATTTATAGCCTGCTGTAGCTTGTTGTAATCTTGCTCTCAAGTTGCTGAATAATGTTGCTATCATCCTCTTAACATTAAATTCAGTTTTGCCATGAGCTTTGCTAGTGATCCATGCACCCTATGAACTTGCTCTTGCCATTTTTAGCTTCATAAACATGTATTCTTACTGTTGGTTGCCTTTGCATGCCTTGTATTGCTCTGTGGTGAGTGGTTCAAGCTCACCAACCTGCCTACTTATTGTTGTTCCTGCCATGTATGAATCTGTCATATAACTTGCCATGTTTACATGGGTGCCATCATATTTTCTGTGCCCTTTTGGCTCATGGTTAGTAAGGTACATTTGTTGTATGCGTCTAATAGATTCATGCCATGCCTTTGGTTTCCATGATAAGTTCCTGTAGCATGTTGTTTGGTAGCTCTAAACATTGCAACCTGATGTTATTTCTGCCAAGTCTGTAAACTGTTATTATTTGCAATCTTGCCATGTCCTTTTGAGCATGTTATAGTGATTTCTGGAGATAGCTCAGTGTTCATGTTTTGTCATGCTTTACCTGTACTTCATGCCCATGCCTTTTGTTCTTATGTTGGGGTGATGTAGCATATTGTTTTGATGCTTGCTAGATGCCCAGTTGCTGTTTTAAACAGTGTATGTGTTGAACCGTTGCTCCGTTTTGAGTGTGCTCTATATGAAACTTGCTTAGAATTGCATGTAGTTTTATATTCTCATGTTGCATCCTTGTTTTGAGGTGTATTCTTGATGTTTGAGTGACTTTTGCATCAATGCCATGTTTATCTTGTTTTGCTCATATCTTCTAGGCCGTAGCTCCGAACTAAATGAACTTTATATGTAACTTGACTAGAATCTCGTGTAGATCCTCTTGGTGCATCTTAACTTGCTGTTTAACAACTTCAACTTAATGTTCGTTCAGATCTGGACCAATTTCTAAATTTGCGTATGAGGACTTACCGGAATTGTTATACGTTGTTTCCGGGCTCATTTAAACTTGCCTTGATGTGTTGCTCTTGTTTGCATCATCTCTTGCCATGAGTAGCTTCATGTAGTCATGTCTTGCTTCATGCTTGGTCGAGCATCATGTCTTGTTCATGTGTGGTTTGTTTACCTTGTTGTGTGCTTCTTCTCGATAGTTCCTGTTTCGTTGCGATCGTGAGGATTCGTTCGTCTACGCTTGGTTCGTCTTCGTGGCTTCATCTTCTTCATGGACTTGTTCTTCTTCCTTGCGGGATTTCAGGCAAGATGACTGTCACCTTGGATCTCATTACTATCATTGCTTTGCTAGTTGCTTCGTTCTATCGCTATGTTGCGCTACCTATCTTTTGCTCTTCAAGCCTCCCAAATTGCCATGTCAGCCTCTAACCTTTTCACCCTTCCTAGCAAACAATTGCTTGGCTATGTTACCACTTTTGCTCAGCCCCTCTTATAGCGGTTGTTAGTTGCAGGTGAAGTTGAAGATTGCCCCATGATGGACATGATTATGTTTTAATTAATGCATCTATATACTTGGTAAAGGGTGGAAGACTCGGCCTTATGCCTGGTGTTTTGTTCCACTCTTGCCGCCCTAGTTTCCGTCATACCGGTGTTATGTTCCTGGATTTTGTGTTCTTTACGCGGTTGGGTGATTTATGGGACCCCCTTGACAGTTCGCTTTGAATAAAACTCCTCCAGTATGGCCCAACCTTGGTTTTACTATTTGCCTCACGTAGCCCTTTTTCCCTTGGGTTTCCGGAGCCCGAGGGTCATCTTTATTTACCCCCCCCCCCCGGGCGAGTGCTCCTCCGAGTGTTGGTCCAAACTAGAGCCACTTGCAACGCCACCTCGGGGAAACTTGAGGGATGGTTTTAGTTGTACGTAGTGTTCATCAAGTGTGCCCTGAGAACGAAATATGTGCAGCTCCTATCGGGATTTGTCGGTGCATCAGGCGACTTTGCTGGTCTTGTTTTACCATCGTTGAAATGTCTTGTAAACCGGGATTCCGAGACTGATCGGGTCTTCCTGGGAGAAGGTATATCCTTCGTTGATCGCAAGAGCTTATCATGGGCTAAGTTGGGACACCCCTGCAGGGTATTAACTTTCGAAAGCCCTGCCCACGGTTATGTGGCAGATGGGGATTTGTTAATGTCCGGTTGTAGATAACTTGACACCAGATCCGAATTAAAACGCATCAACCGTGTGTGTAGCCGTGATGGTTTCTTCTCGGCGGAGTCCGGGAAGTGAACACGGTTTTGGGTTATGTTTGACATAAGTAGGAGTTCAGGATCACTTCTTGATCATTACTAGTTGACGACCGTTACTTTGCTCCTCTTCTCGCTCTCATTTGCGTATGTTAGCCACCATATCATGCTTAGCCACTGCTGCAACCTCACCACCTTACCCCTTCCTTACCCTTTAAGCTTTGCTAGTCTTGATACCCATGGTAATAGGATTGCTGAGTCCTTGTGGCTCATAGATTACTACAACAATAGTTGCAGGTACAGGTTATGCGATGATCATGACGCAAGAGCGATGTTTGCTTGCTTTGGAGTTCTTCTTCTGCTTCTTCTTTGATCAGGGGATAGGTTCCAGGTCGGCAACCTGAGCTAGCAGGGTGGATGTCGTTTGAGCTTCTGTTTGTGTTTCATCCGTAGTCGGATTGTGCTGTTATGTAAGATGATGTTGTATTCGTGTGGCATTGTATGCCTTATGTATGTATCCCTACCTATTATGTAATGTTGATGTAATGATATCCACCTTGCAAAAGCGTTTCAATATGCGGGTCTATCCTTGGTGGGACCTTCGAGTTCCTTTTGGATAGGGTCGCATATTGGGCGTGACAACAGCGCACGTGTTCGCCCCCTCTCTTTAAATATCGATCTCACAGTTGTGCATTCCTTCATAGTCTCCCTCCACTCGGCCCCTCGCAACATCTTCTAGCCCCCACCGGATTTTGCCACATGTACAATCTAGCAGACTCCATGGTTGAACTTAAGCATAATGCACAGACCTCAAAACAACAGTGGTTCTCTTTTGTTCTAGAATCTTCCGTATCATAACTGCCCAAACTTTTTTTCTAGTTGAATTGCCATTGTTTGTTTTTACTTTATGCTTTACAACGAAAAATTCCATTAATCATAAAATAGATTAAGGGGTTCTTTGATTCAAAGGATTCTCAAAGGAATTTTGGAGGATTCTAATCATTAGGAATTTTTCCTATCTTGGTTGTTTGATTCGTAGGATTGTAAACCATAGGAATTTTTCCATATGATTCATTTGCACTAGATTTCATAGGAAACATACCATCCACTCAAACCTCTTTGAAAGAATTCTGCGTTTTTTCTATGCACAATCAAACACTCGTACAATCCTGTAGGATTCAAGACGACATTCCACTATAATTCCATGTTTTTCCTATTCCCACGTTCTTAGCTTTTTTATAAAAACTAATTGATTTTGAATGAGATGAACTATAAGAATTAAACGAAGGGCTACATCAGGCATATATGACTCAGAGCTTACATGCTATAGTGTGGTATTTATTCATAATTTGGTTGCAAAATCTGATGCGTGCAATGCACGTGTACCTTACTAGTACTTCGAGTATGTGCAAAACACGTAAATTAGAATACCAATGGCATGCTACACAGTGTCTCTCTTACAGTTCATGAAGCCACGTGGCACATGTGGAGGCATTGTCGCGACCTCCTTGCGTGGATTGATCACAGTGACGTGCTGCTGGTGCCAGAAGAATGTACTCGTCCTCCCTGATCCATACTGGCGGTACATGCACGAAGCGAAGATGTGCACGCACACCACACATGCACTCATTCCCTCGCACGCACATGCGGGTACACGGGCGGACGCAATTTTGTACCAAGATCCACCCCATGTGATAATTTGACACGTGTAAAGTCGTTCACTTCATTGATGGTCAATTAATACAGCGCATGCAAATTGAGTGGACGTGAGGGCGGAAAAAAGACATTATTACTCCACTGCGCGCATGCGAGTAGTTAAATCGTGGGTTGCTAGTAGTACTTCCATTGGTCTCCTTCATTTTTTGTGCCAATTTTTGACAGTAACATAATATTTACGCATTTGAGCAGTGTAGTACTTGAAATTTTTGTTCCGCTAAACTTATTGGGAGCCGTTTCGGGCCTCGAAGCCAAAACCATCAATTAATCTTTATCTTGTTCCCATCACATTGGAAAGCCTTCTCACACCTACTAGTACGTACCAAACCTGAACATGTTCCCACTATGCATGTATTAGTACTAGTGCTAGTAATTAGGTTATAAAAAGGGGAACTACCTAACCAAAAATTAGTCTACCTTTCCTCCTCATAAGTGCTTCTTCTTCGTCCGTCGTTGCCATGGCCGGTGAGAAGAGCTCTAGGTCGATAACTACTCATAACAAGGGAGCGGAAACCAAGGCTGCGGAAAAAAAGAGAGGTCTCGCCGCCACACAGAGACCTTGAAAGATCTCTCACGTGCAGGCGATGGCTCCCAGGAGCGCCCTAGCCGCGGAGGAGAACATGCCGAGCCGGCGGAGCTGGAGTCATTATCCCTCGACGGCATGCCCGATCAGCTCAATAAGCACCTCAATAAGCAGAAGGAGTTCATCCAAGGCTTGATAGAGTTGCTGAAGGAGAGCCTCGACGACATGCCCGCTGAGCTCAATCCGCAGGGGGAGTTGACCGCCGGCTTGGTGATGCTGCTGAAGAAGAGCATTGCCTCGGAGAAGAAGGCGACCGGTGAAATCCTGCGACTTCAGGAGGACAGGGCAAAGCTTTGCCACGAGATCGACCTGTTGAAGGAGAAGAATGCCGGCTGGAAGAAGCTGCATGAGAATAGTAGTTCCTCGATGAAGATGTTGCAGGCCCTCGTCATGGAACAGAAGGAGGAGTTGGCGAAGCTCCGCATCGAGCGCCCGACTGCTATCAAGGTACGTAATGCGGCCGTGGAATAGATGATGAAGGCTCGCATCGAGAAATCCCGCGTCATGGACAGAATGAAGAAGATGGCGGAGAAGACGCGCAAGGAGATGGAGGTCGTGGAGGCGATGAAGAAGCAGTTACGACTCCGCAGCGAATTAGATCATTTGGGGTGATAATCTTCCTTCTTCTTTTGCTGCTGTGTTTCATCTTTTTCTTCGGGTGTTTTGCCGCACGTGTCACATTCTCTGCGAGGCATGAATAAAACAATGTTTTTTTAGGGAATGAATAGAACAATGCTAACAATGAGATGACTAGCAAATTGGATCATTTTTATCGCCATATGGCACTGGGTTGCCGTGTTTCGTGCTCCTCCGTCGCAGTACTACTCCAGTGGAAAACTTGAGTATACCGCACGGTTATTTGCTCCTCCTCGATCAGGCCGTCGACGCATTTATACGAGCAGTCAAATCACAAGGCCTCGCCTTCCAGCAGTAATGAGCCGTCAAATCACAAAGGCCCTCGCCTCTCGTGAAACTGACCAAGCTAGACTGCCCCTCCCTCTAGCCTTTTAAAAAATGTATACTTTTGTACAGCAGTAGCATCGATGGATTGCGCCATGGAGCTAAACTTGAAATTAAAAAAAGGTGGTACATATAGAGAGCGCTCGTCGCCAAATTATGCATATAGTACTATTAAAAAGGCTAGTCACAATAATGGTGTCTAGCACAACCCACGCCTCAAATAAAACTAAGCACCCTGAAATTCTTTGACAACTAAACTGCTGGCTATATGATGTTGGCCATATATATTGTACGTATATAATGTGAAGAAACGAGTGGTAGTACTATACCAACTAAAAGATGAAATGTAAGAAATACTAGTATGTACGTACTGAAGAGTTAAAGTAACAAGAAGAAACATAACATAGTTCTGCTGGGGGCTCAGCACAACACACCCCTCAAATTAAACTAAGCACACTTGAAATTAAACTATGCAACTAATCCGGTAGACACCGCATTAGAAGTTTAGAACCACCATGAGCAACGACACTTCCAACTTACTCGGAGTCCTCGTCCACGTCCTCGACTTCGTCCTTGTCCCTCTTCCTCTTGGCCGACACTTCTTTGCTTGAACCGCACACTTGGCTGTTGCTCTTCATCCAACCCTTGTAGATATTCAAGCAAAGGTAGCCATCCATTGCAGCATAGTGGATGTGGTCTATATCTAGTACATTCCGCTGCCATGCATGACGATGAAACGTGTAATGAGGTTTCTCCAGTTTACCGTACGAAGGATGAACCATGGCTCCTGCCAAGGTCAGCATTGAAGGCTGACGAGAGGGCACCAGCCGATTCTTCTGGAGGTCGAAGGTGTTGCCTACAACGAGGCCTATTCGACGTAGGACTTCTTTGTCGTTACCAAAGTCTACAGTAACAAATTTGACTAGGTTGCTCTCGAGGAAGTCCTTAAAATCCTGGCACTCAACGTCGGCATGGCATATGTGGTAGACCAAGCATAAGTCATGCACGCAAACTTGGATCACGGCGGGCTTCTTCCTCTCTTCGTCCTTTAGATGCTTCTCTCATCCCAGGACTATGGTGTACTCAACATCTAGCCCAGCGACCCACTCATCATCCGAGTCTTCGAACATGCGTCTGAAGCGAGAAAGGCATCCTTTCACCATCGAGGAAGAACGGGTGTAGATGACGTCGAACTCATCGCCAGTGATGGTTCTAACCTTGTACTCACTGCCGATCGGGGAGATTTGGGACGCCATGGATTTGGGTGGAGGGTTAGGATTAGTGGAATTGCCGTAATGTGAAAGGACGGGACGACTAGGAGCGAACCGCCGTAGTATTAAAGGACGTGCGGGGACGAGTAGGAGCGATCTGCCAGCGTATGAACGGCATGGTAGTGGCTTTCCATTCTCCCATGTATGAGCTTCCGAGAGCCCTTGGATCTGAGATCGAACGGTTGCATGGCGTGATTCTAGACCTATGGGTGAATATCCTATCCTGGAGGGTTATTCTGCAAATTTTTAGCAACTTAGCATGCGACCATTTGATCTTAGATCCAAGGGCTGCCAACAGCCCGTATCATGGTCGTGCCTACCACGACTGTAGCGTCGCTCGTGTCGTCGCGCCCTTGGAGATTTAACACAGTGCGTTAGGCTATCTGATGTTGGCATGTCATACATAGTCATCACTTAGTCACTCATACTACAACAAGGTTTTGGCTATAAGGTTTGCTATAAGTGTATTTTTTTACTTCTCTCTATCTCTTTCTTCTTACTCCCTCCGTCCCATAATATAAGGACGTTTTTGACACTAGTGTAGTGCCAAAAACATTCTTATATTATGGGACACAAGGAGTACTAGTATTTATTGCATTTGCCAAGGAGTGACCTCTTCCAATGAAATGGTGTTGCTAAGTTTGCTTCATTTAATTAGCTATAGACTCAAAATTGTCTTTTCACCTAGGTACACGTGCTTAGAGCATCTCCAGTGTTTGGAGGCAACCTTGCCTCTAAACTGGGACCCACGGGTCTACCTCTAACTATAGATGAAAACTCTGCAGTGTGTAGCCTCTAGCGTTAGAGACAAAGCCGAGCCAAAAATTAAATAAAATATGATGCATTTGTCAACCAACTCATCGGTCCCTCCAGCACCTAACTGACTAACAATGGGGACATCAGAATATTTTATTCACCACAAAGCATTGGAGGCCGGTGCTTAGCATAGAGGCGTCTCCAAGAATTTTTAGCCTAGAGGCGGTTGATGCAGTGTATAGAGGGAGTGTTCATGGGTCTAGAGGCAGCCTTAGTGGCACCAAATACTCACATTGTGGATGCCCTTAGCACCATTTCTTCCTTGGGTCACCAAACTGGTCTCTCTCTTCTTTATGAACTTGCCACATCAGACTTTATGCCTATGTGGCAAGCTTAAGCACCTGTAGGAGCAAGTAAGTACAATAGTGCGCTTTACATGGCATTTTTGCATATGTGGAGGAAAGAGAGGCAAGGAAAAAGTGGAGAAGTGGGCTCTCATGCAAGAGCGAGCCTCTACTACATGGTGGAGCATTGGGAGAGGCACCTGTATGGAGGTGGTCAGGAATCGGGAGACTCATGCCGGTCGTAGCGCCGCGGTTAAAATGATAATGGCAAGTCAAATCACGGGGCTCCACCTGTCCAGCAGTAACTCACTGTCAAATCACACAACCCTATGTTTGCAGCAGCCTACTCACTCGTCTTCTCTCTTCTCTGTCGAACCGACTAGGAGGAACTGCACCACCGCCTACCATGCAGGAAAAGCCCCGCCCTCGACTTTTAAATAGTATATAGTATACGAATTTTGTATCCATGGATTGCGCCCACGGCATGGAGCAAAGCATCTAGAAAACGGCGGTACACATGTACGGAGTATACAACACACCCGTCGCGTTCGTGTCGCACCCCAGACGGTCGTTCGGTCTGGCACGCTGCTCTCCGAATGGAACGCGCGTCATATTGCGTTCGCACACACATGTGGGACGACAATTGAGAACCGACCATAGGCACACTCCCCGGCCCCGCAAGTCGGGTGACTTAATAGAAGAGGGAGACGAGCGATAGTACTAGAGAAGTGTTGTACTACGTTGGTGCCTGGACGATCCCTGCAAGACACGGAAGATCAGTTCGTCCATGCATGTGACCAGACTCGAGCAGACACGCCTGGATTGGCTATCGTCTACATATCATGCAGGCTATGTTGTACATGGCTGTAGTTGTGGTGAGAAATCTAAAAAAAGGTTTCTTGTCATCTCGCAAAATTAGGTGTCATGTGCTTCGGATCACTGCGAGGGTTAAACAGCGAGAACTGAGTTGGACTAGTCATTGGGGGCACATGCACGAACAGTGACTACTCGGCTGCCATCTAGGTCAAGCCGGCTATGTTAATTAGGACATCTATCGACGGACCCCTTTTCTACGAGTTTATCTTTAATTTGAGCTTTGTTCCTTGTAACACCCCAACAATTTTGATTTGGTTTTCATTAAAATCTTTATTTGAATTAAAGGAGGGTATTTGATTTTTTTTAAGAGGGACTCTTCTTCTCAAATCTTTTCTTTTTATGACAAATATTTTTTCTAAGAAAGGTCCTTCTCAATCTTGATCTTTTGTCTTAAGGGTTTTTCAAAATTGTGTTGGCTCAACACAAATAATATAGGAGGGTTTTACAATTATTTTTATTAAAAAGAAATCCTTTGGATTTATGGTTTTTATTCTTTTACCTTTTAAAGATTTCTCTTTTGCCTTGTCACATGTTGAAATTTTCTTCCAAAACCCCTCCCTACACTTTAGGTCAAGTCAAGTATCCAATCCCTGCAAATTCAACCCAATTTTGATTTTTATTCTATTTAGTTTATTCTCAAAACAATTTCTGTCATTTATTTTGGACCTAGGTGATTTACAAAGGAACCACCAGTTCCCTCTTGAGTTTTGGTCCCAAGCAAACTCCTCTGACTAGTCCATAGTACCCCAACCTAGATCCATCAAGATCCACTTGTCCACAGTTCAAATTTTTTAAATTTTGCTTGCTGCAAGTTTGAACCAGATTTACCATTTTTGATGAAATTCATTATTTTTCTTCTCCAAAAATTCTGAGATAAATCAGCCAGCTCCCAGATGCATTGAGAGCTCACCCCACCAAAGATCAACTCCTGTAAAATTCTCCACATGCCAAAAACATTTCATTGAACAGCTGGCATCCACTATTTTCTGTCAAAATTCAGAAAAGTTCAGGTTTCAGTGTCAGTTTCAGTCGACGGTGTCGTTTTCGTCAGAACTCGTCGACAATCTCGCCAGTAGCCACCTTGGATCGTTGCTCACTGCTCCTTATCTAGTGTGCCGCACGATCGTTTGGACGAGCGCAAGTGTCGGTGGCGACATGGCACCTCATCACCGGCGTCTTCTGCGATGGCAGAACCCCCCTTGGCGGCCAGCAGGGGCCGGCCCTGCCTTTCGACACTGACCAGCACCGGCCTAGCCACCCGGAGCCTCCGCATGGCCACCCCCTCCCCTGTGCACGCTGCAGCACAGTCAACGCGGTCAGAGAGGCGCAGAGCGAGCTCTCTGCCGCCGACGAGCCCCGTGAGGTCGTTCCGTCGAGAGCGTGGAGTAGCGCCCAAGTTTTGCCAAGCTTAGCCCCGGGATGGAACCAGTGAACCTATCCGCAGCTGCCCCGACCCCTAAACCCCCCGTTCAACCACTGCCTCGCCGTAATCACCGCCGGAGTAATCCCAATCGCAGCAACCGCCTCGGGCCGGCTATAAAAGGGGGCCTCGAGCTCGATCTCGACCAGGCATCACCCTCCACCTCACCAGAGCCACGCCTAGCTACTAGGAAGACCTCGGGGAGGCCTTCTTCCCCGACTCCGGCCACCCCGATCAGCTTCGGGCTTCGGCAAGATCCGCTCCGGTGAGAGCAACCCCACCTCCCATACCTTGTCAGCAACCTCCTAGTGCACCCACACTTCTAACCCAAGCTCCAATTTGAAGGTTGCAGCCCTCCTCGACGAGATCAATCACCACCCGAACCACCGTCCGCTGGAGTAGAGGCCGCCATCGACGTGGTGCTCGCCGACGACCAAATCCACCACCCACAGGTGCGGAAGGACTCAGCGAACCCGTAGGCACCCTTCTTTCCCCCTACCTCGCAGTGGATCGCCGCCGGCGACCATCGCGGCCCTCGGGCGCCGGGTGCTCTGTTTTGGTTATTAAACCTGACGGGTGGGACCCCCTCGTCAGCTTTTTCTCTTTTTTGAACCGTTTTCTGAAAACGCCTTCGGGTAGAATACGCTTTCTAACTGAAACGTTTTTCTGTCTTTTTATAAACTACCCCTTGGAAACTTTCTATTTCATTAAAGATGAGTCCCTGGACTAAAACCTTAATAACTTTTAAACAAAAGATGATTTTGAATTGATTCTTTTTCCGTCATCTTTATTTTTCTGTCTAGTTTTTAATCATATTTAATTGAAAAATATTTGGAACACTTTTTTTGCACGCACGGTATTTACGTAGTATCTGACTTTCTTTTATACCGTAGATACTGAAGGAGGTGGCGGAGCCACAAACTTCACCGAGCTAGACTCTGGCTACTCTGAACAAGGCAAGAATGTTTGAAGCTTTGATATGATGAGTGTTTTGCATGTTTGCTTGATTAGTTATTTCATGGCGTTTATATATAAGCATCAGTAAGTGTTATATTGCATGCAAGGCAACTACAAGTGAGCTTCGAAACTTGATGTGTCATTTGATGGGAGATAACATGATCATGTGGTGACATGAAAGGTGGTAAGATGGTATTGTTGAAGCATGCCAGTCTTATGTCAACCGCAAAACTCCAGTGTTAACGTGGATCAAGTCACGTTACCGTCCGTCCCCTTTTTGTGCTACCACATGTTTTCTGCAAAGAATACGGTTTAGTAAGTTGCAAACCTTTTGCCTTGTACACACCAAATAGAGGGGCCGTGATGAGGGTTCCATGGCCCTGGATTAAAGCCCGTCATCCGGTCAGGGGGCATGGGTGTTTCCGGTTGGGACCGAGAGGGGGGCACCCCTTAGAGCGCGCATATATAAATTTGATCCCATGCTATTCGAGGTTGTGGCCTCCCCGTCTTAAAGTTTTTCTTGAACGTTGCCTAGGGTGATCCCTGGCAACGGGATGTGGAATGGGTGTGTACCGGTTAGATGGGTTTTCTTCTAAAATACCGTAAACGGAACTAGTCATTCGTGACTACTGAAATCCGTTGGCTGTGGTTAAAGTGTACAAACTCTGCAGAGTCGAAACCATTCGAGTAACCGTATCTACGGTCAGGGACTCTGATCAACTTATTTATGTCAGTGTCAGTGTCAGTCCCAACGTCCGTCTCAGTGCCAGTCTCAGTGACAATCTCCGGTGAATTTAACATGAGTGTTAAACCCAGCTGAGTGTTATTCCTGTGGATGGACTAACCCGTTTTACTGAGTATTTCCTTGGAATGATTTAAATTCGTGAACTGCTTGAATTCGAATAATGGAATATAGCCCTTTATGTGATGTCGCTCAGACATCCGACTGTGGCACTCTTGTTATTTACTTTCGATATAAGCCCTTTATGTGATGTCGCTCAGACGTCCGACTGTGGCACTCTTGTTATTTACTTTTGATATAAGCCCTTTATGTGATGTCACTTAGACGTCCGACTGTGGCACTCTTGTTATTTACTTTCGATATAAGCCCTTTATGTGATGTCGCTCAGACGTCCGACTGTGGCATCCCTGTTATTTATTTTCAATATAAGCCCTCTTCGAGATGTCGCTTAAGACGTCCGACTGTGGCACGCACTGTCATTTACCTTTCAATAAAAGCCCTTTATGCGGTGTCGCCCTGACGCCTGACTGCGGCATGTTAGTTCATTTTTACCTTTCGAGGCGTCGCTTCAGACACCCGATCGGTCTTCAGTTATTTTATTGGGATTTCGGGAGGACTACCGCCCGACGTCCTTTTTATTTAACATGCCGTGCAAAAATTTATTTTCTGGGTGTGCATTACTAAACTGCTCATGTGCATCATGTTTGTATTTGTTATACTTATGTTCGAACTGTCTTGCGAGTACATTCAAAGTACTCACCTGGCTTGTTGATTTGGCCAGATGTTGACGAAGGCGGTCTTATGGATGAAGACTACGATAGCGAGTCCGACGCCTAGAGGAGTCCCAGTCAGTCCCGTGCGATCCTGGAATTGGTCACTTGTATCATATACGCTTCCGCTACCCGAATAAAATCATCAAGCCTCACTCCGGCGCTCGATGAGCTGTAAGATTAGGAGTCATGTCACCCACTCCACTGTGACATATCCACCACCACTTTTATTATGAGTCAGTAGTTATGCCACCATACCCTTGTGTCATATCCGCCTTTATGTATAATATCGGCGTTCTTGTAATAAATTGTTGAGCAGCCTCAGCTCAACCTTGTATAATATTTAGCACTTCTGGATTTCTGTATCAAGGATTTGTCTACTAATAAGGAAGATATTCCTATACTGGTCTATAAAAAGGGCGGTTTCTCAATAAATGTTTTATTGGAAAACTGGCCTTGACAAACTTGGTACTAGAGCCAGGCTGACTGTAGGAAGCCACTAGGTGCGATCGCTAATCGGTTGTTAGCATAATGAGTGATATTTTAATATTTAGCAAATGTAGCAATTTTCTGTTGGTCATCATACATTTATGATTTGACTATTCGGAATTTTTGTCCACTTTTGTAGATGGCTGGCAGCGACTTTGAGTCATAGGTGTTCGCCAATGTACCTGAGGGATTTATCAAGCTTCTCGTATCCATCACCAAAGTCGCGATCGGGCCATCGGCTCGTCCGGAGTTCACACTCTACCAGCACAAGATCAGCAACAGTGTGTCTATGCACCAGGCCGCGGTGCAATTCAAGGGAGGGCGTTCTGAGTCACGCCGCTTCTGATTTGTGGGAAGGGCCATGCCTATGGAGAGGCATGCTATGTAGATGGCTGCCCGTGAGGCGATAGCTCGTCGCCGGGATGCTCTTCCTTCGATGAAGGCTCGTCGCTACCGCTACCTCCCCTGCCACATGCCATACACTTGTCACTATGCATTTGCTTGCCCTAGGGGAGAGAGAGATGATGCTATTGAGATGTTGGTTGAGTATCTCAAGGCTCTCGAGGCAGCTTTCGATAACCTCGTGGACAACTTTGTGGCTGCTCGTATGGACTTCGTGCAGGGCTGTTCCGCCAACAGGAGGGAGCTCCTCCATACAGCGCCACCACTGACTTACGTCTCGTCCGCAGCATCCTATACACCTGCCATCTTCGCCACCGCTCGCCACCTGCCTACCACTGAGGAGTTTGACCAGGTCATTGCTCCCACTCCGATCAGTGCTGCACCACCTACCGCGCCCGCACCAGCTCCTCAACTCAGTACTTCGCGCCTGGAGCCTATTAGTGAGGAGGAGGTTGAGTCTCCAGCATCACTGGGTCTTACCCTCGACAGGCCGAGGGAAATTCTCACCATCTCCGACTGAGTGCGCCTAGCAGCCGTGCGATGTACCAACACGTATGATATGTTTATATGTATATAGGTTGTGAGAAGTAGTTTCTGTGCGCATCATGTAGGAACTCGGAAAAGTGCACTAGCCTAAATAACATGTCAGGAATGTGTACGCACATCCTGAGTGATGTATTGTATAATTACGGCTTGCGTGTAAGATATGTACTGAGCGGTCCTTCTCCATGCGCAATCAAGTATTTTCTTGAAAAATGTTGGAGTTCTTAAATTTCCGCCTTTGCAAAATTATTTATTTTGCCACTCAGTTTTTCTCATGAGTTTTACAAAAATACCCAGAGTGAAAAATGCCTCGTCTTTTGACTCGTTCCATGCCAAGTCTGCCGAAAGAAAATTATGGTACCCAGACAAGTAACAATTTCACACAGGGGCAGTCAAGTCAGCAAGGCAGTGAAGCAGCATTTTCTCAAGTATGCCGCCTTTATGAGCAAAGCCAGCAGCAGCATCAAGAAATGATGAACCATGTTATCAATATAGGAAATCACCATGAAACATATCAGCAGCATTCCAAGTTGTCTGAACTACAAAAGACACGTCCCCCAACATTCTCTCACACTAATAGACCGCTTGAGGCCGATGATTGGCTTCTAGACATTGAAAGGAAATTAATTATTGCACAATGTTCGGACCGTGAGAAGGTACTTTATGCACCTCACTACCTCACTGGAGCAGCTGCATCATGGTAGGAGAATTTCCTACACATACACCCCGATGAAAATAACATCACCTGGGAAGAATTTAAAGAAGGTTTTCGTGGGGCGCACATTCCCAGAAGCATTATGAAGATCAAGAAAAGGGAATTTGATGACCTCAAGCAGAGAAGCATGACAGTGACTGAGTACAATAGTCAGTTTACTCAATTATCTCGTTATGCCAACGAAGAGCACATGACTGAAAATAAAAAGATGGAAAAATTTCTGGACGGTCTAGCGCCAGCACTTAAATGCCAGCTGGTCGTACACACCTTTCCAGATTTCAAAACACTTGTGGACAAAGCCATCACATTGGAAAATGAGCGCCGCAGCTTGGAGGATTTTCACAAGCGCAAAAGATACTAGACTACTCATGCTCGCAACAACCGGAATAAGACTGATTTTCAGAAGAATGGAGCAAACAAGTCCACAACCAATGTTCCACGCCCAAAAAAAAATTTCATGCGAGGGACAAGGATTTTACATACCGCCCAGGTGTTACTTGCTACGCTTGTGGAGAGGAAGGGCACTATGCCAAACAGTGCCCAAAGCAAAGAAACTCAGCTCCCAAGCCGAACAATGGTGGAAATAATTCAACACCCAAGCGTAACAACTTCAACCTCAATAACAATCACAAGAAGGGTCACTTGAACCATGTGACCAAGGAGGAAGCACAGCATGCCCCGGATATCATACTCGGTATGTTCCCTGTCAACACAATACCTGCCACAGTTTTGTTTGATTCTGGAGGTTCTCACTCCTTCATTTCAAAGAAATTTGCTTTACAAAATGATTTTTCGATCCTTCCCTTGGAAAAATCCATGATCATCAAGTCCCCCGGGATTAAGCAAATTACTCAGAGTTACTGGCAAGGTGTGGTTATTGAGTTTGAGGGACTAAAGTTTCATGCAAACCTCATTGTATTGGAAAATAAGGGACTGGATTTTATCCTAGGGATGGACTGGTTAACCACCAACAAGGGATTTATCGATTGCTTAAATCGGACTATAGTTCTTACCCATCATCACGGGTAGACAATAAAAATTGCAGCTCAAGAAAGACAAATGTCACGACAACCAAGGTTGAACAAGGTGGACATTTCAGAGTTAAGCAAAGTTCCAGTGGTGTGTGAGTTCCCCAACGTATTTCCCGAAGAACTACCAGGAATGCCACCAGACCGGGAAATATAATTCATCATTGAGATAGCTCCTGGAACCACCCCAATTTACAAGAAACCCTATAGAATGGCACCATCCGAGTTGGTAGAATTAAAGAAGCAAATAAAAGAATTACTGGACAAAGGATTTATACGAGCCAGCTCCTCACCTTGGGGTTCACCAGTATTATTTGCAAAGAAAAAGGATGGGACACTCAGATTATGTATAGACTATCGAGCACTCAACATGGTCAACATCAAAAACAAATATCCGATGCCACGGATAAATGATTTATTTGACCAGCTCGCACAAGCCAAGGTTTTATCAAAAATTGATTTAAGGTCAGGCTATCATCAATTAAAGGTACGGACAGAAGACATCCCCAATACAGCATTCACCGCCAGATACGGACTATATGAATTTACAGTAATGCCATTTGGACTAACAAACGCCCCCGCATATTTTGTCCACCTCATGAACAAAGTGTTTATGAAATTTATGGATAATTTTGTTGTGGTGTTCATTGATGATATTCTGGTATACTCCAAGACACCAGAAGAACATGTTGAACATCTCAGGATTGTACTGGGAGAATTAAGGAAACATCAATTATACGCCAAATTCAGCAAATGCGAACTTTGGCTAAGGCAAGTTGGTTTTCTAGGCCATGTGTTAACCCAGGAAGGTGCTACTGTAGACCCGGAAAAGGTCAAGGCCGTACTTGGCTGGAAACCACCAGCCAGCTTAACGGATGTACGAAGTTTCTTGGGAATGGAAGGATATTACCGAAGGTTTATTGAAGGGTTCTCCACCATAGCAAAACCCACGACTCAGTTACTCAAGAAGGATAAGAAATTTGTATGGACTGAAGCATGCGAGAAAAGTTTCCAAGAACTCAAAAGGAAATTAACAACAGCACCGGTATTGGTTCTGCCAGACATACACAAAAGTTTTGAAGTGTACTGTGACGCATCCCGGAAAGGTCTCGGGTGCGTATTAATGCAAGAAGGCAAAGTAGTCGCATATGCTTCCAGGCAATTACGCAAGCATGAAGAAAATTATCCTACTCATGACTTGGAATTGCCAGCAGTCATTCATGCACTCAAAGAGTGGAGGCAGTTTTTACATGGGAATTGTTGTGAAATATATACGGACCATAAAAGCCTCAAATATATTTTCACACAACCAGAACTCAATTTATGACAATGACGCTGGTTGGAATCAGTGAAGGATTATGATGTTGGCATTCACTACCATCCGGGAAAGGCGAATGTTGTGGCAGATGCTCTTAGTCGAAACCCCAGTTCGGGCAACGACGGTCTACCAAACTTGAGACCCGAATTTCAATAGGAGTTCGCCAAACTCAACTTGGTGATGGTCACGGAGGGCAATGTGTCAAATTTGGAAATACAACCTACCCTAATGGAACAGATTAAGGAGGCTCAGCATGGACACCCCAGCATCGAAGGCATAAAAAGAAAAGTCAGTTTGGGCAAGGCCTTAGAATTCATCATAGACGATAAGGCAATATTATGGTACGGAGACAAACTTTGCGTACCAAATATAGAAGACCTCAAGCAGCAAATTCTAGCCGAAGGCCACACCGCTCCATATTTAATCCATCTTGGAGGGACCAAAATGTACAAGGACATTCAGGAATTTTTTTGGTCGCACGGTATGAAAAAGGATATAGCCACATTCATTGCATGTTGTGATTCATGTCAGCACATTAAAGACGAGCACCAAAAACCAGCAGGACTATTACAGCCAAACAATATACCTGAGTGGAAATGGGACAAAATTGGAATGGATTTTATTGTCAGACTACCTCGGTCACGATACGGAAATGATGCCATATGGGTCATCACAGATAGATCGACTAAGGTGGCACATTTCATCCCAGTAAAGACGACCCACACCACTCAGAAGCTTGCCAAACTTTATCTCTCCCATATTGTTTGTCTACATGGAATTCCAAAGACTATAATATTCAACAGAGGCACTCAATTCGTCTCTAGATTTTGGGATCAATTATAACAAGCTCTGGGAACTCAACTAGCATTCAGTACAACATACCACCCTAGACCGATGGACAAACTGAACGCGTGAACCAAATTCTAGAGGACATGCTGAGAGCATGTGTTCTCAACTATGGAACCAGTTGGGAAGAAAGCTTGCCATATGCCGAGTTCGCATACAATAATAGTTACCAAGCCAGCCTACAAATGGCACCTTTTGAAGCCTTATACGGGCGGAGATGTCGTACTCCATTAAATTGGTCAGAGACAGGGGACAGTCGTATCTTCGGCCCAGACATGCTCAAGGAAGCTGAGGAGAAAGTTAGGCTAATCAGGGACCGACTTAAGACTTCTCAAAGCCGACAAAAGTGTTATTATGATCGAAAACATCGGGGAGTCAGCTTTGAACCCGGTGACTATGTGTACCTACGAATATCTCCTATGAGGGGCCTGCAACAGTTCAAAGTTAAAGGAAAGCTAGCACCAAGATTTATCGGACCCTTCTGTGTAGTTGCACGAAGAGGCACAGTAGCCTACAAGCTAGACCTACCCGAAGAGCTATCAGACGTCCACGACGTGTTCCACGTCTCACAGTTGAAGAAATGTGTAAGCAACCCAGAGAAGCATGTATCTCATTGGGACATTGACGTGCAACCAGACCTCACCTATAGGGAACGTCCAATAAAAATACTGGAGGATTCTGAAAGGAGAACCCGTCAGAAAACAATTAAATTTTTCAAAGTTCAGTGGAGCAATCACACCGAGGATGAAGCAACATGGGAAAGAGAGGATTTTCTTCGGACAGAACACCCACACCTATTTGAGGATCAGCTGAAATCTCGGGGATGAGATTTTTCCTAAGGGGGTAGGTGTTGTAACGCCCCAAAAATTTTGATTTGGTTTTCATTAAAATCTTTATTTGAATTAAAGGAGGGTATTTGAATTTTTTTAAGAGGGACTCTTATTCTCAAATCTTTTCTTTTTATGACAAATATTTTTTTCTAAGAAAGATCCTTCTCAATCTTGATCTTTAGTCTTAAGGGTTTTTCAAAATTGTGTTGGCTCAACACAAATAATATCGGAGGGTTTTACAATTATTTCTATTAAAAAGAAATCCTTTGGTTTTTTGGTTTTTTTTCTTTTACCTTTTAAAGATTTATCTTTTGCCTTGTCACATGTTGAAATTTTCTTCCAAAACCCCTCCCTACACTTTAGGTCAAGTCAAGTATCCAATCCCAGCAAATTCAACCCATTTTTGATTTTTATTCTATTTATTTTATCCTCAAAGCAATTTCTGTCATTTATTTTGGACCTAGGTGATTTACAAAGGAACCACTAGATCCCTCTTGAGTTTTGGTCCCAAGCAAACTCCTCTGACTAGTCCTTAGTACCCCAACCTAGATCCATCAAGATCCACTTGTCCACAGTTCAAATTTTTCAAATTTTGCTTGCTGCAAGTTTGAACCAGATTTATCATTTTTGATGAAATTCATTATTTTTCTTCTCCAAAAATTCTGAGATAAATCAGGCAGCTCCCAGATGCATTGAGAGGTCACCCCACCAAAGATCAACTCCAGTAAAATTCTCCACATGCCAAAAACATTTCATCAAACACCTGGCATGCACTGTTTTCTGTCAAAATTCAGAAAAGTTCAGGTTTCACTGTCAGTTTCAGTCGACGGTGTCGTTTTCGTCAGAACCCGTTGACAATCTCGCCAGTAGCCACCTTGGATCGTTGCTCACTGCTCCTTCTTCTTATCCAGTGCGCCACACGATCGTTTGGATGGGCGCAAGTGTCGCTGGCGACGTGGCACCTCATCGCCGGCGTCTTCTGCGGTGGCAGAACCCCCCGTGGCGGCCATCAGGGGCCGGCTCTGCCTTCCAACGCCGACCAGCACCACCCAAGCCACCCGGAGCCTCCGCGTGGCCACCCCCTCCCCTGTGCATGCTGCAGCACAGTCACGCGGCCAGTGAGGCGCAGAGCATGCTCTCTGCCACCGACGAGCCCCGTGAGGCCGTTCCGTCGAGAGCGTGGAGTAGCGCCCAAGTTTTGCCAAGCTTAGCCCCGGGATGGAACCAGTGAACCTATCCGCAGCTGCCCCGACCCCTAAACCCCCCCGTTCAACCACTGCCTCGCCGTAATCACCGCCGGAGTAATCCCGACCGCGGCAACCGCCTCGGGTCATCTATAAAAGGGGGCCTCGAGCTCGATCTCGACCAGGCATCACCCCTCCACCTCACCAGAGCCACGCCTAGCTACTAGGAAGAACTCGGGGAGGCCTTCTTCCCCGACTCCGGCCGCCCCGATCCGCTTCGGTCTTCAGCAAGATCCGCTCCGGTGAGAGCAATCCCGCCTCCCATACCTTATCAGCAAGCTCCTAGTGCACCCACACTTCTAACCCAAGCTCCAATTTGAAGATTGCAGCCCTCCTCGACGAGATCAATCACCACCCGAACCACCGTCCGCCGGAGTAGAGGCCACTGTCGACGTGGTGCTCGCCGACGACCAACTCCACCACCCACAGGTGCGGAAGGACTCAGCGAACCCGTAGGTACCCTTCTTTCCCCCTACCTCGCTGTGGATCGCCGCCGGTGATCACCGCGGCCCTCGGGCGCCGGGTGCTCTGTTTTGGTTTTTACACCTGACGGGTGGGACCCCCTCGTCAGCTTTTTCTCTTTTTTGAACCGTTTTCTGAAAACGCCTTCGGGCAGAATACGCTTTCTAACTGAAACGTTTTTCTGTCTTTTTATAAACTACCCCCTGGAAACTTTCTGTTTCATTACAGATGAGTCCCTGGAGTAAAACCTTAATAACATTTAAACAAAAGATGATTTTGAATTGATTCTTTTTCTGTCATCTTTATTTTTCTGTCTAATTTTTTATCATATTTATTTGAAAAATATATGGAACACTTTTTGTGAACGCACGGTATTTACGTAGTATCCGACTTTCTTTTATACCGTAGATACCGAAGGAGGTGACGGAGCCGCAAACTTCACCGAGCTACACTCCGACTACTCCGAACCAGGCAAGCATGTTTGAACCTTTGATATGATGAGTGTTTTGCATGTTTGATTCAGTAGTTATTTCACGGCATGTTTATATAAGCATCAGTAAGTGTTATATTGCATGCAAGGCAACTAAAAGTGAGCTTCGAAACTTGATGTGTCATTTGATGGGAGATAACATGATCATGTGGTGACATGAAAGGTGGTAAGATGGTATTGTTGAAGCATGCCAGTCTTATGTCAACCGTAAAACTCCAGTGTTAACGTGGATCAAGTCATGTTACCGTCCATCCCCTTTTTGTGCTACCACATGTTTTCTGCAAAGAATAAAGTTTAGTAAGTTGCAAACCTCTTGCCTTGTACACACCAAATAGAGGGGCCGTGATGAGGGTTCCATGGCCTTGGATTAAAGCCCATCATCCGGTCAAGGGGCATGGGTGTTTCCGGTTGGAACCGAGAGGGGGCACCCCTTAGAGCGCGTGTATATAAATTTGATCCCATGCTATTCTAGGTTGTGGCCTCCCCGTCTTAAAGTTTTTCTTGAACGTTGCCTAGGGTGATCCCTGGCAACAGGATACGGAATGGGTGTGTACTGGTTAGATGGGTTTTCTTCTAAAATACCGTAAACGGAACTAGTCCTTCGTGACTACTGAAATCCGTTGGCTGTGGTTAAAGTGTACAAACTCTGCAGAGTCAAAACCATTCGAGTAACCGTATCTACGGTCAGGGACTCTGATCAACTTATTTATGTCAGTGTCAGTGTCAGTCCCAACGTCCGTCTCAGTGCCAGTCTCAGTGACAATCTCCGGTGAATTTAACATGAGTGTTAAACCCAGCTGAGTGTTATTCCTGTGGATGGACTAACCCGTTTTACTGAGTATTTCCTTGGAATGATTTAAATTCGTGAACTGCTTGAATTCGAATAATGGAATATAGCCCTTTATGTGATGTCGCTCAGACATCCGACTGTGGCACTCTTGTTATTTACTTTCGATATAAGCCCTTTATGTGATGTCGCTCAGACGTCCGACTGTGGCACTCTTGTTATTTACTTTTGATATAAGCCCTTTATGTGATGTCACTTAGACATCCGACTGTGGCACTCTTGTTATTTACTTTCGATATAAGCCCTTTATGTGATGTCGCTCAGACGTCCGACTGTGGCATCCCTGTTATTTATTTTCAATATAAGCCCTCTTCGAGATGTCGCTTAAGACGTCCGACTGTGGCACGCACTGTCATTTACCTTTCAATAAAAGCCCTTTATGCGGTGTCGCCCTGACGCCTGACTGCGGCATGTTAGTTCATTTTTACCTTTCGAGGCGTCGCTTCAGACACCCGATCGGTCTTCAGTTATTTTATTGGGATTTCGGGAGGACTACCGCCCGACGTCCTTTTTATTTAACATGCCGTGCAAAAATTTATTTTCTGGGTGTGCATTACTAAACTGCTCATGTGCATCATGTTTGTATTTGTTATACTTATGTCCGAACTGTCTTGCGAGTACATTCAAAGTACTCACCTGGCTTGTTGATTTGGCCAGATGTTGACGAAGGCGGTCTTATGGATGAAGACTACGATAGCGAGTCCGACGCCTAGAGGAGTCCCAGTCAGTCCCGTGCGATCCTGGAATTGGTCACTTGTATCATATACGCTTCCGCTACCCGAATAAAATCATCAAGCCTCACTCCAGCGCTCGATGAGCTGTAAGATTAGGAGTCATGTCACCCACTCCACTGTGACATATCCACCACCACTTTTATTATGAGTCAGTAGTTATGCCACCATACCCTTGTGTCATATCCGCCTTTATGTATAATATCGGCGTGCTTGTAATAAATTGTTGAGCAGCCTCAGCTCAACCTTGTATAATATTTAGTACTTCTAGATTTCTGTATCAAGGATTTGTCTACTAGTAAGGAAGATTTTCCTATACTGGTCTATAAAAGGGCGGTTTCTCAATAAATGTTTTATTGGAAAACCGGCATTGACATTCCTCCTCTAGTTTGTCCGTCGGGATTCATGTTGTCTCCTTTGGGCAGTGAGGTTATGATTTCTCATCATGTGGCATTTTTTCGTGTTATATGTTATAATCTGGCGCTTCAGATCAAAATGACGATAACTACGCCTCCGGGCCACGTGCATGAAGACTTCTCGACAGTCATTGACGAGGTCAAGCCGGCTCCGATAGACAAAATAAAACTAGTACTACTCCACTATATAGGCAGGAGCCTCCGCGCTTGCTTGCTAGTGTTGCTCTCTTCACACTGTCTCGGCCTCTCCAGATCTAAACACGACAGCGGTGGCCACAAACTCGCTCTCTCTCTACTCACTGCTGGTCATAGATCTAGCCGGATCCTTTCCGCCTGGGAAGGTGAGAAGGTGCAATGTTCATGCGGTTGTCCTCGGCGACAGCTCTTACCCACTACTGGGCGCGTCCCGATCAGCCTGCCTTGCCGTTCTCTCCCAATCACCGCTGGCGAGGGAGGTCCTCCGACCCCTTCTTCCTTGCTTCCGTAGTGTGGGCAGATCCGGCCTCCCGCCGCCCACCTAGCGACATCCCGGGGACCATCAGGTATAACTTCCTTCAAAACTGGCCTTGCTCTACTTCCCGAGCTCCTGACATCGTTGCATTTGTATCTTTTACTATTTCTCAGGCCCCCTCTTTGATAGGATCGATCGGCTGTTCGAAAGCCACCTAAATGTTTTATGTTTAGGAGGTAAAACTAGTTCATGCACTCGAATCTAGTACTACTTGGTTCAAACAAGGAAGAAAGGGGGTGGGGGTGGGGGAGGATTTGTTACCTGAATCTAGGACTTGGTCGAAAGAGGAAATAATGGGGGTGAAAAGTAGCAGAGACTGGCTATCCAACTGGTCTCTAGGTCTAATAGGGAAATAAAGGGAAACGCAGTACAAACTCAATATAAACCCGATCTATTGGTTGAAAATGGAAAGAAAGTGGGGACTGGGGGACAAGTCAACAGAGTAAGTCCAGCACTAGATTTGCTAGCCTCACACAGTACAAGGTGGCTATACCGAACAAAAATGCAGCAGTCGCACTGTTAAAAGTAAGGACACGTTAAACCAATGTTGTTTTCAATGTAATGCCTCCAGTAATATGAATCAATGGCACTTCTTTACTTGTCCTGCTAAAATTTCCCATTAAGATAAGTTGGTTCTTTTCGTTAGAAATGCAACTGTCCTGGTCCGCCTACTCTCCCGTGCCCAAAGTAATGTAGTATTTAACGGTTGTCATAGTTAATCCTAATGCCCACACTAATATCTAGCAATGCCACTGCTTTAGAAATTGCTACTGTCCTTGTAGGATTGCCACTCAGATAAGGAACATGCTTCTTTTCATTTGATGCATGTTTCATCACTTGTTAGTCACCCTCCTTTCCACTTTTTTGTGCAAACAGAGATATACATTTCACGCTCGATCTTAGTTGAACTGCACAAATTATATCCAAATTATAGTTGAGCATTCCAGGAGTATCACAACCAACCTTGATGTTGCTCAATTTTATTGCAACTAATGAAGAAGAAGCTCTGTGGGTTTCATTTTCTGATGGAAATGGAACCGGGGCTGGAGCCCTTTTCTTAAAAAAATTGAAGAAGCTGCTAGCTCACGGGACATTGCTTCATTTTAGGTGAACTGCACTAAAAGGTCCCATGAATTGAATCATCCATGTTGGTTACTGAAAGAGCCAGCTTCAGCATCCCAGTCTAAGCACCCCCGGCCTCCATCCTTGCGACGCACGATACACCTCGTTTGCCACCTGCTCGACCCTAGTGTCACTGATAAAACGAAGTAATAATACAGTTAAAATAGAGCGAGTGTCGTCTCTATCATTTCATTTCCAATGTAGATAAAGAAAGTGCTTCTCTTCGTTAATGTATGTTTCATCAACTAGTCCCATTGTTAATGTTTAAGCGTTTCTGCAAACTGGGGTGCTTAATTTTAGTTGATATGTACAAAAATAGAGATTGAATGTCTCAAGGCACCTCCTTGTACTACCGCTGTACGCTGATGTTCATCACTGGCAGAAGGTGTATCTGGGAGACTTGGGAGGATGTCCAGTATGAGGCGTATCGTATGAGGCGTCGCAGGGCCCATCTCGCCCTCGCAGCATGGCATACTATGATACTATCGCAATATTTTCTTCTATTTATTTTGGGTGTTTCATCAACTAGTGGCACTATAATGTAATCATGCTTTTTCATTATCTGTGCAAACAGGATTATTCAGCTGCATTTTGGTGGAACTGCACAAATGTACATATGGAACCGGCATAAATGCAGAGTGCGAGGTGTGCCATGTAAAAATTACTGACACCAACCATGCTGCATGCACGCATTGGCATCCACCACCACCAGTGGGATGTGTTGCGCTCTCTGTGGACGGATCTTTCTTAGCAGCAAATCCTCTAAGCAAATACTAGTAGCTTATATTGGCAGTTTTCTAGGGAGTACTCTTTTCTGAAAGAAGCACCAATCTATTTTTCTTTATTTGTACACTGTGTCACAACTTTGACCCAACGGTCCAGATCTATTTTAGGGTGATTGGCGTAGTACTCGGAGACTGATTGTAAGCATGATTTTCCTTAGCTGTCACACTGATTGTAAGCATGAGCAGGTGGAAGATTAGGTTAGTGCGAACCTTACCTTAAACCCTACCGCCGCCGTTTGAACGAGGCGAGCGTCGAGGGAACCGTGGAGAATGGCGGGGAAGCGATGTCATGCCATCCGTCCTCCTCTTGCGGTGGGAGAACGAATACTCCTGTGGCTCCGGCTGGCTCTGCACCCTCACGAACGGCACCCCATACTCGATCGATTCGTTATCCTCTGGGTGCTTGACCTTCGACCTGTACTCCCACCACCTCCGCCTGACTGTCCCCTCGGGCGAATCTGTCTGCTCCATCGCTCATAGGTGATACTCAATGAACTCGGAGGACTGCGGCGTGACTGCTGCCGAGGAGTACATGTACATCGCCGCCCTCATCGCCGTCGTCTCGCTCTTTCGCATACATTGGCACATGGACTGCACCGTCCTCGAAAGCTCCCACTCATTGTCAAACCAACTAAGGATCTCCTTCAACCTGGCTAACTTTGCCTGGTCGCCGCCAGCGATGTGCCTGATTCGCTACTGCATCCTCTCCATAGATGTCCTTCTGAGTGGTCTGGTGCTAGCTTTGGAAGATGGGAGGAGAGACGGTGGTCTTGCAATAGAGAAGAGGGAGAGTCGAGATGGTGGTTTTGGAATGGAGATGATGGAGAGGAGGGGAGATGGTTTTGCAATGGAGAAGATCAGAAGAGGGAGAGGCGAGATGGTGGTTTTGGAATGGAGATGATGGGGAGGAGAGGAGGTGGTTTTGCAATGGAGAAGAGGGGAGGAGAAGAGGTGGTTTTGCAATGGAGAAGAGGGAGAGGAGCGTGCGGCATCAATTTAGGATTGGATGAGAGGGCCGGCGCGCTGTGACTGGATCAAAATCAAAATCAATTTACCCTTCAATTAAGAAAGCGACCCCACATTAACTAGTCTCCCTTTTATTCTGGGTCATAATTGACCATGATTTTCGCACATAAAATATATATGTTATACATTGCAAAAATAATATAATTTGAAAGTACATTCAGATACGAACCAAACGATACAATTTTTGGTGACATCAGTCACATTTTGCTTGTCAAATACAGTACGTGGTCAAACTTTGACCCAAAATACAAAACAAAAAAAAAATACTTCCAAGACCAGCGCCGCTCTTCCGCTCTTCTCCTCTTAAACCATCGCCGCTCCTCTCCTGTTCTAATCCAAATCCAGCGCTGCTCCTCCCCTCTTCCATTTAAAAACCACCGCCCCTCCTCTCCTGTTCCAGTCCAAAACGAGCGTCGCTCCTCTCCTGTTCTAATCCAAAACATGCGCTGCTCCTCTCCTCTTCCATTCAAAAACCACCACCGGCGAGTGAAGGTGCTGCGGAGAAGTAGATCGATGGAGGAGTATAGCCGATACATGAGGATCACAGACGGCGACCCTGTGAAGCTAGCTAGGATGTTGGAGCTACAGTCTTGGTTTGACAACAAGGACCAACTAGCAGCGACGGCGACATCAATGGCCAAATATCTGCAACAGAGCGAAAAGGCGGCGATACTCCCGGAGGGAGTCGCGCCGGAGTACATAGAGCTGCTCCTTTAGTGTAACGCCCCGGATACAACTTTCCATATTCGTAACTCCAACTCTTGCCCTTTCCGGAGATGCGATATGTTATTTCCTTCGTGGTTGGGTTTTTGTCTTTTGTTTTGCATTTTGTTCATGTCATGCATCTCATCTCATAGCATCATACGCATTGCATCCGCATGTTTTCTTAACTTGCACCCGTTCGTAGTTGACCGTTCCGAGACCAACCGTGTTTTCGATTCCCTCTTGTCAAGCCACCTAACCACTCTTGTCAGCCCGCGGCCCCCTCGAGTGCGCGTCTGAAACTTCCCCGAACCCAACCCAGGCTGTCGTTACCGGTTTTTTTGACACCTGAAACAGTAGGAGAGGCTCCTACTGTATATATTGAATTAAAGTATCAAAAAATGTAGTACAATGTCATATCCTTACAGCCATAGCCATGATAAAATTAAGGGTATATGTAGGTAGCCTAAGTAAGTACTAGACTATGGGGCAACAAAGGACTGAATAAAAGTGGAGAGAAAATGTTTGAGTTTCTCTTTATCTTTATGTATGAGTAAAGAGAAGTCCTCTTTGAATCTTCTTGCCCATGATCCAACTGTGGGGTCAATTCTCCTAAAGTGCTTGTTGTTTCTTTCCTTCCACAAACTCGAGGAGGCATATAGAAAAATCTCCATAAACATTTGGTTGTTCCATACGGACTTGGCTTCCTTGATCCAGTTGAGGCGATCTCCATTAGTTGTCCAGTGGATATTCAAAGTGTCCCAACAGGCTAAACTGAAGTGGCAAGTAAAGATCATATGTTCAATTGTTTCTTCCTCATTGCTGCCACACAGAATGCAACCATAATTGTCCCCGATGTTGTAGTGTCTTCTCTTCAACTTGTTTCTGGTGTTGAGGCGATGAGAGAGAAGAAGCCAACCGAAGACTTTGATTTTCATTGTGGCCGAAGATTTCCAGAGCCATTTGTAACTAATATGTGTTGTGGCCTCACGAAAATAGAATTTGTAGTATCTTTTGGCAGTGTATATCTCAGAGCCCCACTCGTAGATCCAGGAGTCCATGTCATCACCCTCACCAACGCCAACATGCGCTGTGATCTCCTGGATATGACGTAGCTCATTGTGTGCTTGCATGGACAGTGGTAGGTGAAAGGTTTCATTGAGATTGGTGCACCTAAGAAAGTCTCGAACAGAGATGTCTTCAAGTTTGGCATAAGAAAAAGTACTTGGGTGTGAATCAGCAAGGACATCATCCAACCATAGATCTTTCCACATAAGCACAATATCTCCTTTGCTAACGATCACTTTTGATATTCCTCTATAGATAGGTGTGAGTTTGAGCACATCTTTCCACCAGAATGATCCGCATGGATCTGAAGCGTGTGGGATTTTGTCATTGTAATATGTGGACCAAATCAAGTCAACCCACGGCAGATCCCAGTGATTATAGAATTTGTGCAGGTATTTCAGGAGTAAAGCATCACTTTGGGTTTGTAAATCTAGAACCCCGAGACCCCCACACTCTTTTGGTCTGCAAACCATTTGCCATGAAGCTAATGAGTTACATTTTTCCCCATCATCAGTTTTCTTGGTCCAGAGACATTGTCCTCTGATTTTATCCAACAGATCAATAATTTTCGGTGGCAGTTTGAGGGTGCAAAGGGCAAAGATTATAAGGGACGTGATTACCGAATTAAGAAGAGATAATTTCCCTCCATAGGAAATCATTGACAGCGTCGCCGAAAGTCTCTGTTGAACTCCACAAACCAATGGCATGAGATCTTGTACTGTAGGTTTAGAAGTACCCATTGGCAACCCAAGGTAGGTAAAACGTAACTTTCCCACCACGCAACCAAAAAGTTGCGCAATATGCTGAGCGGTGGAGGCATCACAGTTCATGGGCACGAGAGTAGACTTGTGGAAGTTAATCTTTAGACCAATCGAAGTGGCATAATCAGTAAGAATTGTTTTGACAAGAGAAGCTTGGTCCGGACACACAGGAAGTAGCATGATAGTGTCATCGGCGTATTGAATCACTGGGTAGTCCGATTGGTTGGGTCGGTAACAGGGCAGCTTAAGATCGTTTCTTCGGAAGGATTCATTGATTGCAGCCTGCAATAAATCTGCCGCCAGGACAAAGATTAGGGGGGACAGGGGATCACCTTGGCGCACCCCACAAACACAATTAAACTGTCTGACCGGGATGCCATTAACGAGCACAGAAGACTTCGCAGATGAGAAAATTGTTTTGATCCATCCCAGCCATTTATCATTGAAACCCATGTGTTTCATGATTTCCAGCATATCATCATGGTCGATGGTGTCAAACGCTTTTGCAAAATCCAGCTTGAGCAGTACTATTGGCTTTTTAGAAGATTGGCATTGGTATATGTACTCAAAAGCCCAAGCAAGGCAGTCTTGAATAGACCTCTTTTTCAGGAAACCGTTCTGGTTGCGGTGAATAATCTTGAGAATGATTTCTTGTAACCTGTTAGCTAGAAGCTATGTGATGACCTTAAGACAACAATTTAGCAGAGTGATCGGTCTAAAGTCATTAACTCCTTGTGGCGCCGAAATTTTAGGGATGAGTGTGATGAATCCATCGTTGATACTCTCCAAGTTGAGACCACCCTAAAAAAATTGATCACATAGAGCATAGAAATCTTCCTTAATTATGTGCCAACAAGATTTGAGAAATGCCCCATTAAATCCATCAGGGCCCGGTGCCAGATCCGCAGGCATTTCTTTGATGACTAGATCAATCTCCTGCCTAGCAAATGGCACAGTTAGGTCATCCAGCACCTCAATTCTCTTGATATTGGAGGGAAGATCAAATTTCATCTCATGCTTAGAGGAGGTTCCAAGTCTTTCTTTAAAAGAGTGATAAATGACAGATTCTTTGCTTGCGTGATCATCAATTATTGTTTCATCATGTAGAGTTAATGAGGCAATATTGTTCCTCCTGTAGCGTTCGGAGGCCATAGCTTGGAAAAATTTGGAGTTTTCATCCCCAAAACGAACCCATCGAATTGTGCACCGTTTCTTCCAATATTGTTGTTGATATGACAATAGTCGTAGGATGTGGGCCTATAGGATAATCCTAAAATTAGCCTCAAGAATTGTCAAAGGCCTTCTGTTCTCCAGCGTGTCCAGGTCAGCTAGAGCCTTGTTGGAGTTAGTAATGGCTATAGACCATGATTAGGTTCCGGATACAACTTTCCATATTCGTAACTCCAACCCAGTGGTGCAGTGTTGTAACGCCCCGGATACAACTTGCCATATTCGTAACTCCAACTCTTGCCTTTTCTGGAGATGGGATATGTTATTTCCTCCGTGGTTGGGTTTTTGTCTTTTGTTTTGCATTTTGTTCATGTCATGCATCTCATCTTATAGCATCATACGCATTGCATCCGCATGTTTTCTTAACTTGCACCCGTTCGTAGTTGACCGTTCCGAGACCAACCGTGTTTTCGATTCCCTCTTGTCAAGCCACCTAACCTCCCTTGTCAGCCCGCGGCCCCCTCGCGTGCGCGTCTGAAAGTTCCCTGAACCCAACCCAGGCTGTCGTTACCGTTGTTTCGGATCATCCCCAAATATCTACAAAATATCTCCATTTTCTTAACTGGACGTCCTAACCTATATTTTCTCAGCCGTCTGATTAAAATCGGAGGGACCAAAATGCCCCTCCTACCTACCACCTACTACATATACCGTCCAACCCTAGAAACTAGGGATCACGTCCCATCCATCCACCCATTCCCGAGCCGCCGCCACCCACCTACCTTTCTTCCTCGGGATCTCCTCATTCCTATCGATCCACTCACCTGCCTTCTCCTCGAATCCCCATCCCTCCGATCCAAATCCTTCGAGCAACCCAATTCCTCCATCGATCCACCGCAGGAGAGCGATTGCTCCCCTGCCTCCCGCGATCCCTGCTCATCCCGAGCGCCATCCATGCCCGACCTTGACTTCCAGGCCAGCCCTCTGCGCCCCGCCTCCTCAACTACTTTGCGCCGCTGCCTCGTCAGCTCTGCTGCCAGCGCTGCCACCAGTGACCAGCAGCCGCTCTAGGCCTCTCCCTCATCCCTCTGCTTCTCCTTCCCTACACTCTCCATCTCTCTCTCTCTCTCTGACCCCCTGCTTTTCCTCTCTTGTCCTGGACAGGAACAGTGACACCATGGCGCCCGGAGCTCGAGCTCGTCCGGCACCACCGTCCAGACCCACCTCCGGGGACCGGATTCGCACCCCTTCATCCATCCCAGCCGTCCACGCATCATCGGAGGTCGCCCCGAGCGCCAAGTTCGCCGCCGCCGACTCCCTCCATCTCTGGTTCCGTCCAGCCCCGTTGCCTTGCCGGAGATCCAAGACGCTGCCACGCCACGGCGGACCTCGCTAGCAGGTCCCGTTGACGAGCCCCTACTCCTTTCCTCTCCATCCCGTCCCCCTTCCCTAACCTCTCTCTCATGCCCCGGTCTCTCTCTCTCTCGTCAGGTGCAGGAGCAGCAGAAGCTCCGCTATGGCTGCCAAGGGCCTTCTCCTGCGACGATCCGTCAAGTCTGCCGCCGGGAACGGCCTCCACCACCCGGATGCATGCCTCCCCTGTCGTCGGCCTTCGTGTCTGCTTCCTCTGCATCATGCCTTTGCTGCTTTGTCAGTTTCAGAACACAAGCGCGCCTCCCCTGCGTTGACCCGCGCCCGGTCCTGCCTCGCGTGACCGTGCCTCCCCATCTTGCTCGATCCAGCTGCGCGCCTAGCAGCCGAGGAACCGGCCTCCTCCAGCCTTTGCATCGAACGGGGCCAAAGCCCAAGGGTGAGCAGCCCCCCAGCCCCTCCTGTGCACTGTTAGCCCAGAAAGATTCGGCCCGATGCGTTTTTTTCCTACCTGCGATTTTATCAATTATCCAGTGATTTATTGTTTTACAGAAAAGTCCCTCTAGATCATGCATTTAATAACTCCACAACCGTGCGTCATATGTAAATAATTTATACATGAAAAATGTTTAGTTTTTCATCTAGTTTCACATTATGCCACTTTCATCCATGTTTAAAATGTTTAAAATGCTGTTTGCATTTAATTTGCTAAATGCCATGCTAAAATGATTTATTTCATAACTAAATAACCGTAGCTCCAAATTTAATAAACTTTATATGTAAATGGGGTGGAAAAATGCATAGATTAACATGGTGGCATCACTTTGCATGTTTAACAACTCTAAAATTGTGTATAGGGCAGAACAGTAGCAAATCCAAAATATGCATATGGGGACTTTCTGGAATTGTTGTTTGTTGTTCCGGCCTCATTTAAACTTGTCTAGATAGGTAGTTTCATTATGCTTCACCTCTTGCCATGTTTAACAACATTTAATATTGTTTGGTAGCTTAAACGAGTATAACTAAATATGTCAATGTGGTGTTTTGTCAATATGCAACTCGTGGCATATTGAGCTCCACTTGACTTGTACTATTGTTTGTTGCACTTTGCCATGCCATGCCTCATTAAACCGGACATGCATCATACTTGATTGTGCATCATGCCATGATTATGATTGTGCGTTTACCATGTTGGTTGCTTCTTTCCGGGTCGCTTCTCTCGTTAGCTTCGGTTTCGTTCCAGAGTTGTGAGGATTCGTTTGACCACGTCCGCTTGTCTTCTTCATAGACTCGTTCTTCTTCCTAGCGGGATTTCAGGCAAGATGACCGCTACCCTGGATCTCACTACTATCATTGCTATGCTAGTTGCTTTGTTCTAGTGCTATGCTGCACTTCCTATCACTTTTTCTTCAAGCCTCCCAATTTGCCATGTCAGCCTCTAACCTTTTCACCCTTCCTAGCAAACCGTTGTTGTTGGGGAACGTAGTAATTTCAAAAAATTTCCTACGCACACACAAGATCATGGTGATGCATAGCAACGAGAGGGGAGAGTGTTGTCCACGTACCCTCATAGACCGTAAGCGGAAGCATTATGACAACGCGGTTGATGTAGTCGTACGTCTTCAAGATCCGACAGATCCAAGCACCGAACGTACGGCACCTCCGAGTTCAGCACACGTTCAGCTCGATGACGATCCCCGGACTCCGATCCAGCAGGGTGTCGGGGATGAGTTCCGTCAGCACAACGGCGTGGTGACGATGATGATGTTCTACTGATGCAGGGCTTCGCCTAAGCACCGCAACGATATGACCGAGGAGGAATATGGTGGAGGGGGGCACCGCACACGGCTAAGGAACGATCACGAGGATCAACTTGTGTGTCTATGGGGTGCCCCCTGCCCCCGTATATAAAGGAGTGGAGGAGGGGGAGGGCCGGCCTAGCTATGGCGCGCCATGGAGGAGTCCCACTCCCACCGGGAGTAGGATTCCCCCCCTTCCTTGTAGTAGGAGTAGGAGTCAAGGAAAGGGGAGAGATAAGAGAAGGAAGGAGGGGGCGCAGCCCCTCCCCCTAGTCCAATTCGGACTAGGCCTTGGGGGGGCGCCCAACCTCTCCTCTCTCTTTCCCCTAAAGCCCAATAAGGCCCATATACTCCCCGGCAAATTCCCCTAAGTCTCCGGTACTCCGAAAAATACCCGAATCACTCGGAACCTTTCTGATGTCCGAATATAGTCGTCCAATATATCGATCTTTATGTCTCGACCATTTCGAGACTCCTCGTCATGTCCCCGATCTCATCCGGGACTCCGAACTCCTTCGGTACATCAAAACTCATAAACTCATAATATAACTGTCATCGAAACCTTAAGCATGCGGACCCTATGGGTTCGAGAACAATGTAGACATGACCGAGACACGTCTCCGGTCAATAACCAATAGCGGAACCTGGCTGCTCATATTGACTCCTACATATTCTACGAAGATCTTTATCGGTCAAACCGCATAACAACATACGTTGTTCCCTTTGTCATCGGCATGTTACTTGCCCAAGATTTGATCGTCAGTATCCAATACCTAGTTCAATCTCATTACCGGCAAGTCTCTTTACTCATTACGTAATGCATCATTCCGTAACTAACTCATTAGCTACATTGCTTGCAAGGCTTATAGTGATGTGCATTACCGAGAGGGCCCAGAGATACCTCTCCGACAATCGGAGTGACAAATCTTAATCTTGAAATACGCCAATCCAACATGTACCTTTGGAGACTCCTGTAGAGCTCCTTTATAATCACCCAGTTACGTTGTGACGTTTGGTAGCACACAAAGTGTTCCTCCGGTAAACGGGAGTTGCGTAATCTCATAGTCATAGGAACATGTATAAGTCATGAAGAAAGCAATAGCAACATACTAAACGATCAAGTTCTAAGCTAACGGAATGGGTCAAGTCAATCACATCATTCTCTAATGATGTGATCCCGTTAATTAAATGACAACTCATGTCTATGGTTAGGAAACTTAACCATCTTTGATTAACGAGCTAGTCAAGTAGAGGCATACTAGTGACACTATGTTTGTCTATGTATTCACACATGTATTATGTTTCCGGTTAATACAATTCTAGCATGAATAATAAACATTTATCATGAAATAAGGAAATAAATAATAACTTTATTATTGCCTCTAGGGCATATTTCCTTCAGTCTCCCACTTGCACTAGAGTCAATAATCTAGTTCACATCGCCATGTGATTTAATACCAATATTCACATCTGTATGTGATTAATACCGATAGTTCATATCGTCATGTGATCAACACCCAAAGGGTTTACTAGAGTCAATAATCTAGTTCACATCGCTATGTGATTAACACCCAAAGAGTACTAAGGTATGATCATGTTTTGCTCGTGAGAGAAGTTTAGTCAACGGGTCTGTCACATTCACAGCCGTACGTATTTTGCAAATATTCTATGTCTACAATGCTCTGCATGGAGCTACTCTAGCTAATTGCTCCCACTTTCAATATGTATCCAGATTAAGACTTAGAGTCATCTGGATCAGTGCCAAAACTTGTATCGACGTAACCCTTTACGACAAACCTTTTGTCACCTCCATAATTGAGAAACATATCCTTATTCCACTAAGGATAATTTTGACCAATGTCCAGTGATCTACTCCTAGATCACTATTGTACTCCCTTGCCAAACCAGGGCAGAGTATACAATAGGTCTGGTCCATAGCATGTCATACTTTTATAAAACCTATGACTGATGCATAGGGAATGACTTTCGTTTTCTTTCTATTTTCTGCTGTGGTCGGGATTTGAGTCTTACTCAATTTCATACCTTTGCAACACAGGCAAGAACTCTTTCTTTGACTGTTCCATTTTGAACTACTTCAAAATCTTGTCAAGGTATGTACTCATTGAAAATCTTATCAAGCGTCTTGATCTATCTCAATAGATCTTGATGCTCAATATGTAAGTAGCTGTGCCGAGGTCTTTCTTTGAAAAAACTCCTTTCAAACACTCCTTTATGCTTTGCAGAATAATTCTACATTATTTCCGATCAACAATATGTCATTCACATATACTTATCAGAAATGTTGTAGTGCTCCCACTCACTTTCTTGTAAATACAGGCTTCACCGCAAGTCTGTATAAAACTATATGCTTTGATCAACTTATCAAAGCATATATTCCAACTCCGAGATGCTTGCACCAGTCCATAGATAGATAGCTGGAGCTTGCATATTTTGTTAGCACCTTTAGGATTGACAAAACCTTCTGGTTGCATCATCTACAACTCTTCTTTAAGAAAACCATTAAGGAATGCAGTTTTGACATCCATTTGCCAGATTTCATAAATTGTGGCAATTGCTAATATGATTCGGACAGACTTAAGCATCGCTACAGTTGAGAAAATCTCATTGTAGTCAACACCTTGAACTTGTCAAAAACGTTTTTGCGACAAGTCGAGCTTTGTAGATAGTAACACTACTATCAACGTCCGTCTTCCTCTTAAAGATCCATTTATTTTTCTATGGCTTGCCGATCATCAGGCAAGTCCACCAAAGTCCACACTTTGTTCTCATACATGGATCCTATCTCAAATTTCATGGCCTCCGGCCATTTTGCGGAATCTGGGCTCATCATCGCTTCCTCATAGTTCGTAGGTTTATCATGGTCTAGTAACATGACTTTTAGAACAGGATTACCGTACCACTCTGGTGCGGACCGTACTCTGGAAGACCTATGAGGTTCTGTAGTAACTTGATCTGAAGTTTCATGATCATCATCATTAGCTTCCTCACTAATTGGTGTAGGAATCACTGGAACTAATTTCAGTGATGAACTATTTTCCAATTCGGGAGAAGGTACAGTTACCTCATCAAGTTCTACTTTCCTCCCACTCACTTCTTTCGAGAGAAGCTCCTTCTCTAGAAAGGATCCATTCTTAGCAACAAATGTTTTGCCTTCGGATCTGTGATAGAAGGTGTACCCAACAGTTTCCTTTGGGTATTCTATGAAGACGCACTTCTCCGATTTGGGTTCGATCTTATCAGGTTGCAAGCTTTTTCACATAAGCATCGCAACTCCAAACTTTAAGAAACGACAGCTTAGGTTTACTGCTAAACCATAGTTCATACGGTGTCATCTCAACGGATTTAGATGGTGCCCTATTTAAAGTGAATGCAGCTGTCTTTAATGCATAACCCCAAAACGATAGTGGTAAATCGGTAAGATACATCATAGATCGCACCATGTTTAATAAAGTGCGGTTACGATGTTCGGACACACCATTACGCTGTGGTGTTCCATGTGGCGTGAACTGTGAAACTATTCCACATTGTTTAAAATGAAGGCCAAACTCGTAACTCAAATATTCTTCTCTACGATCAGATTGTAGAAACTTTATTTTCTTGTTACGATGATTCTCCACTTCACCTGAAATTCTTTGAACTTTTCAAATGTTTCAGACTTGTGCTTCATTAAGTAGATATCCGCATATCTGCTCAAATCATCTGTGAAGGTCAGAAAATAACGATACCCATCACGAGCATCAACACTCATTGGACCACATACATCGGTATGTATTATTTCCAACAAGTTAGTAGCTCGTTCCATTGTTCCAGAGAATGGAGTTTTATTCATCTTGCCCAAAAGGCACGGTCGCAAGCATCAAATGATTCATAACCAAGTGATTCCAAAAATCCATCTTTATGGAGTTTCTTCATGCGCTTTACACCGATATGACCCAAGCGGCAGTGCCACAAATAAGTTGCACTATCATTATTAACTTTTCATCTTTTGGCATCAACATTATGAATATGTGTATTACTACGATCGAGATCCAACAAACTATGTTCATTGGGTGTATGACCATCGAAGGTCTTATTCATGTAAACAGAATAACAATTTATTCTCTAACTTTAAATGAATAACCGTACCGCAATAAACATGATCAAATCATATTCATGCTCAATGCAAACGCCAAATAACATTTTATTTAGGTTTAACACTAATCCCGAAAGTATAGGGAGTGTGCGATGATGATCATATCAATCTTGGAACTACTTCCAACACTCATCGTCACTTCACCCTCAACTAATCTCTGTTTATTTTGTAACTCCTGTTTCGAGTTACTAATATTAGCAACGAAACAAGTATCAAATACTCAGGGGCTACTATAAACACTAGTAAGGCATACATCAATAACCTGTATATCAAATATACCATTGTTCACTTTGCCATCCTTCTTATCCACCAAATATTCAGGGCATTTCTCGAGTGACCATTTCTTTTGCAGTGTAAGCACTCAGTTTCAGGCTTTGGTCCAACTTTGGTCTTCTTCACGGGAGTGACAACTTGTTTGCCATTCTACTTGAAGTTTCCCTTTCTTTCCCTTTGCCCTTTTCTTGAAACTAGTGATCTTTGTCAATCATCAACACTTGATGCTCTTTCTTGATTTCTACCTTCGTCGATTTCAACATCACGAAGAGTTCGGGAATCGTTTACGTCATCCTTGCATACTATAGTTCATCACGAAGTTCTAGTAACTTAGTGATGGTGACTTGAGAATTCTGTCAATCACTATCTTATCTGGAAGATTAACTCCCACTTGATTCAAGCGATTGAAGTACACAGACAATCTGAGCACATGCTCACTAGTTGAGCGATTCTCCTCCATCTTTTAGCTATAGAACTTGTTGGAGACTTCATATCTCTCAACTCGGGTATTTGCTTGAAATGTCAACTTCAATTTCTGGAACATCTCATATGGTCCATGACGTTCAAAACGTCTTTGAAGTCCCGATTCTAAGCCGTTAAGCATGGTGCACTAAACTATCAAGTAGTCATCATATTGAGCTAGCCAAATGTTCATAACGTCTGCATCTGCTCCTGCAATAGGTCTGTCACCTAGCGGTGCATTAAGGACATAATTCTTCTGTGCAGTAATGAGGATGAACCTCGGATCACGGATCCAATCCGCATCATTGCTACTAACATATTTCAACACAATTTTCTCTAGGAACATATCAAAATAAACATATGAAAGCAACAACGCAAGCTATTGATCTACAACATAATTTGTAAAATACTACCAGGAGTAAGTTCATGATACATTTAAGTTCAATTAATCATATTACTTAAGAACTCCCACTTAGACAGACATCTCTCTAGTTATCTAAGTGATCACGTGATCCAAATCAACTAAACCATGTCCGATAATCACGTGAGATGGAGTAGTATTCAATGGTGAACATCACTATGTTGATCATATCTACTATATGATTCACATTCGACCTTTCGGTCTCCGTGTTCCGAGGCCATATCTGTTATATGATAGGCTCGTCAAGTTTAAGCTGAGTATTCCGCGTGTGCAACTGTTTTGCACCCGTTGTATTTGAACGTAGAGCCTATCACACCCGATCATCATGTGGTGTCTCAGCACGAAGAACTTTCGCAACGGTGCATACTCAGGGAGAACACTTCTTGATAATTTTTAGTGAAAGATCATCTTAAAATGCTACCGTCAATCAAAGCAAGATAAGATGCATAAAGGATAAACATCACATGCAATCAATATAACTGATATGATATGGCCATCATCATCTTGTGCTTGTGATCTCCATCTCCGAAGCACCGTCGTGATCACCATCGTCACCGGCGTGACACCTTGATCTCCATCGTAGCATCGTTGTCATTACGCCATCTATTGCTTCTACGACTATCGCTACCGCTTAGTGATAAAGTAAAGCAATTACAGGGCGTTTGCATTTCATACAATAAAGCGACAACCATATGGCTCCTGCCAGTTGCCGATAACTTCGGTTACAAAATATGATCATCTCATACAATAAAATATAGCATCACGTCTTGACCATATCACATCACAACATGCCCTGTAATAACAAGTTAGACGTCCTCTACTTTGTTGTTGCAAATTTTACATGGCTGCTACGGGCTGAGCAAGAACCGTTCTTACCTACGCATCAAAACCACAACGATAGTTTGTCAAGTTAGTGCTATTTTAACCTTCGCAAGGACTGGGCATAGCCACACTCGGTTCAACTAAAGTTGGAGAAACAGACACCTGCTAGTCACCTGTGTGCAAAGCACGGCGGTAAAACCAGTCTCGCGTAAGCGTACGCGTAATGTCGGTCCGGGCCGCTTCGTCCAACAATACCGCTGAACCAAAGTATGACATGCTGGTAAGTAGTATGACTTGTATCACCCACAACTCACTTGTGTTCTACTCATGCATATAACATCAATGCATAAAACCTAGGCTCTGATACCACTATTGGGGAACGTAGTAATTTCAAAAAAAATCCTACGCACACGCAAGATCATGGTGATGCATAGCAACGAGAGGGGAGAGTGTTGTCCACTTACCCTCGTAGACCGTAAGCGGAAGTGTTATGACAACGCGGTTGACGTAGTCATACGTCTTCATGATCCGACCGATCCAAGCACCGAATGTACGGCACCTCCGAGTTTAGCACACGTTCAGCTCGATGACGATCCCCGGACTCCGATCCAGTAGGGTGTCGGGGATGAGTTCCGTCAGCACGATGACATGGTGATGATGATGATGTTCTACCGACGCAGGGCTTCGCCTAAGCACCGCAATAATATGACCAAGGTTGAATATGGTGGAGGGGGCACCGCACACGGCTAAGGAACAATCACAAAGATCAACTTGTGTGTCTATGGGGTGCCCCCTGCCCCCGTATATAAAGGAGTGGAGGAGGGGCAGAGCCGGCCTAGCTATGGCGTGCCCTGGAGGAGTCCTACTCCCACCGGGAGTAGGATTCCCCCCTTCCATGTAGTAGGAGTAGGAGTCAAGGAAAGGGGAGAGAGAAGAGAAGGAAGGAGGGGGCGCAACCCCTCCCCCTAGTCCCCCTAGTCCAATTCGGACTAGGCCTTGGGGGGCGCCCAACCTCTCCTCTCTCTTTCCCCTAAAGCCCAATAAGGCCCATATACTCCCCGGCAAATTCCCCTAAGTCTCCGGTACTCCGAAAAATACCCGAATCACTCGGAACCTTTCTGATGTCCGAATATAGTCGTCCAATATATCGATCTTTATGTCTCGACCATTTCGAGACTCCTCGTCATGTCCCCGATCTCATCCGGGACTTCGAACTCCTTCGGTACATCAAAACTCATAAACTCATAATATAACTGTCATCGAAACCTTAAGCATGCGGACCCTACGGGTTCGAGAACAATGTAGACATGACCGAGACACGTCTCCGGTCAATAACCAATAGCGGAACCTGGCTGCTCATATTGACTCCTACATATTCTACGAAGATCTTTATCGGTCAAACCGCATAACAACATACGTTGTTCCCTTTGTCATCGGCATGTTACTTGCCCAAGATTTGATCGTCAGTATCCAATACCTAGTTCAATCTCGTTACCGGCAAGTCTCTTTACTCGTTACGTAATGCTTCATTCCGTAACTAACTCATTAGCTACATTGCTTGCAAGGCTTATAGTGATGTGCATTACCGAGAGGGCCCAGAGATACCTCTCCGACAATCGGAGTGACAAATCCTAATCTCGAAATACGCCAATCCAACATGTACCTTTGGAGACTCCTGTAGAGCTCCTTTATAATCACCCAGTTACGTTGTGACGTTTGGTAGCACACAAAGTGTTCCTCCGGTAAACGGGAGTTGCGTAATCTCATAGTCATAGGAACATGTATAAGTCATGAAGAAAGCAATAGCAACATACTAAACGATCAAGTGCTAAGCTAACGGAATGGGTCAAGTCAATCACATCATTCTCTAATGATGTGATCCCATTAATTAAATGACAACTCATGTCTATGGTTAGGAAACTTAACCATCTTTGATTAACGAGCTAGTCAAGTAGAGGCATACTAGTGACACTATGTTTGTCTATGTATTTACACATGTATTATGTTTCCGGTTAATACAATTCTAGCATGAATAATAAACACTTATCATGAAATAAGGAAATAAATAATAACATTATTATTGCCTCTAGGGCATATTTCCTTCAGTTGCTTGGCTATGTTACCGCTGTGCTCAGCCCGTCTTATAGCGTTGTTAGTTGCAGGTGAAGTTGAAGATTGCTCCATGGTGGACAGGATTATGTTGGGATATCACAGTATCTCTTATTTAATTAATGCACCTATATACTTGGTAAAGGGTGGACGGCTCGGCCTTATGCCTGGTGTTTTGTTCCACTCTTGCCGCCCTAGTTTCCGTCATACCGGTGTTATGTTCCTTGATTTTGCGTTCCTTACGCGGTTGGGTGATTTATAGGACCCCCTTGACAGTTCGCTTTGAATAAAACTCCTCCAGCATGGGCCAATGTTGGTTTTAACATTTGCCTACCCAAGCCTTTTTCCCTTGGGTTTCCGGAGCCCGAGGGTCATCTTTATTTAACCCTCCCCCGGGGCAGTGCTCCTTCGAGCGTTGGTCTGAACCAAGTAGACTGCGGGGAACCTCGGGGAAACTTGAGGTCTGGTTTACTCGTAGGATGTCTCATCCCGTGTGCCCTGAGAACGAGATATGTGCAGCTCCTATTGGGATTTCTCGGCACATTGGGCGGCTTTGCTGGTCTTGTTTTACCATTCTGAAATGTCTTGTAAACCGGGATTCCGAGACAGATCGGGTCTTCCTGGGAGAAGGAATATCCTTCGTTGACCGTGAGAGCTTCTGATGGGCTAAGTTGGGACACCCCTGCAGGGTATAAACTTTCGAGAGTCGTGCCCACGGTTATGTGGCAGATGGGAATTTGTTAATGTCCGTTTGTAGAGAATTTGACACCAGATTCAAATTAAAATGCATCAACCGCGTGTGTAGCCGTGATGGTCTCTTTTCGGCGGAGTCCGGGAAGTGAACACGGTTTTGGGTTATGTTTGACATAAGTAGGAGATTCAGGATCACTTCTTGATCATTGCTAGCTTCACATCGGTTCCGTTTGCTTCTCTTCTCGCTCTTATTTGCGTTTGTTAGCCACCATATATGCTTAGTCGCTGCTGCAACCTCACCACTTATCCATTCCTTTACCCATTAAGCTTTGCTAGTCTTGATACCCATGGTAATGGGATTGCTGAGTCCTCGTGTCTCACAGATTACTACAACAACAGTTTCAGGTGCAGGTTATGTGATGATCATGACGCGAGAGTGATGTTTACTTGTTTTGGAGTTCTTCTTCTGCTTCTTCTTCGATCAGGGGATAGGTTCCAGGCCGGCAGCCTGGGCTAGCAGGGTGGATGTCGTTTGAGTTTTTGTTTGTGTTTCATCCGTAGTCGGATGTTGCTCTTATATATGATGATGTTGTATTCGTGTGGCATTCTATGCCTCTTGTATGTATCCCCAACTCTTATCTAATGGTACGATGTAATGATATCCACCTTGCAAAAGCGTCTCCAATATGTGCTTCTATCCTTGGTGGGACCTTCGAGTTTCTTTAGGATAGGGTCACATATTGGGCGTGACAAGTTGGTATCAGAGCCTCGACCGACCATAGGAGGCCCCATGATTGTTGGCCATTGTTGAGTCTAGAAGAAAATTATTTTGAGTCTTAGGATTATATATATCGGAGAGTAGGATTCTTTTTACTCCTCATCCCCATTCGTCGCTCTGGTGAGGACTCTCGACGTAGATGTTTTGTCTTTCCTCTCCTCAAATTTCACTAAAAAAATTTTTAGGATCACACGGGTATCTTGGGATCATTCTGATAGTCTTGTGACGAGAACATTGTTCTTGGTGCCTCCTGACATTTAGGGGTTGTGGAAGTGTCCCGGGGAGTTGAGCTCCGAGGTGTTGTCGTCACAATTTTATCGTTGCAGTTCTGGAATACCTGAGTTTTGCCGACATCGAAAATCTCTTTTATGCAGTTGTTGGTGATATAACCTCGACACCACCCAGTACTGGGGAGTTCGGGACTATTGCCATAGCTCGTATAACGGATGCTTTTCGAAGGTTGAGTTACACGATTTCCGAAGGTTTCTTGGTTATGTGTTGATAGATGGATACAGCTTGGATGTAGGTATTGTTAGTTTGGGTGAGATATATTGCTTCCCCTGTATCCCCAACACCAGATTGCATAACCAGAAAGTTTCGGGAGTTTTATAGGTGGGAATTCAAGTAGCTCCTAGAATATCTTCCCGACAGATGCATGATATGAGATTGGGGTTCGACGTCTGGTGGTCCGCCTATCCACGGTCGTTTTTACAGTGGTCTCGTTGTGTCTTAAAGAGCCCTTGGCTATGCTGGTTCGGGGATGCTTCGTATGTCATGTGCACTGCCTTGTACATGATGGTGTTGTACGATCGAGCCCATGTGGGCCCCACCACGAAAACTTCGGACGAAATCTCTATCATATGTTTGTTCCGGCTTATTTCAGCAAGCCAATCCTTTGTTTTGTTTTGTGTTATATGTGGTATTCGAGTTGCTTCGAAGTCAAATGTTGAATCCATACCTTTCCTAAACGTTGTTCTCATATTGCTATGTGAATACTAATCCTTTGTGTTCATCGAGGTCGTCATGTTAATTCTTTTCCAACCGGCGTGCTTCTCTTCAAGTGGATCCGACCATTTCAACATTTGTGAGATCAACTCTAAGTTTTCTCACCGGTGTTTGTTTCATCCATCTCAAGTTGTCTTTGTTTTCCCCGCCCTCCCACCCTTTTTCTTCAAGGACTCAGATTTCTTAATCATGTATCCTTTTATTTGTGGGAAGTCTCTTCATTCTTTTCAATCAATGTTCTTATCCGGTGATTTCCCATGAAGATGCTCAACAGTTTCAAGTTCATCATCCTTAATTGTTGTTTGTTCTCTGGTGGATCCAATTCAAGCTTTCGATACTCATCATATTCCTTTCCTTGTTTCTAATGCTTTCTCATGCCGATGCACCTCTTAATCATTCACTTCTTCCTATTCACTTGTTCTGGAGTGCTGAAGATATCTCACAAGACTTGTGTTTCCATTCTCAATCCGTTCAAGATATTTCGAGGTTGTTATCCCATTCAAGCCTTTTAATTCAACCGGTGCAACCTCTATTTAAAATTGTTCAACGGTGTTTTCTTTTGAGTGGGCCCTAACCCACAGGTCTTTTCCCAGGATCTTACCTACTAATTATCCCGAAGTTATTCTTAGATTCTTTTCAATTGTGATGTAAGAATGGATCCCATCAGTCACATGCCGTCTCCAAGATCGCTTTCAAGTTATTTTTCATTGTTGGCTCAACCTCCTTGTTTTTTCATTCTCCCGGAGTATCTCAACAATTCATGGTGGTGTTTCTCGTCGTCATTCTTGAATTTTGAAGACCAAAGAAGAGTTCCTCTTAAATCCTTACCTGTTCTTCCAAAGATGCGTATTTCAAGTTTGATGCCATCCTCTCATAATTTTTTTCGATTGTGGTAATTCTTTTCACCCATCCGGAGCATTTCATGAGTTGTTTCCATTTATTTCCTCTGAAGGCCATCATGTCATAATTCTTCGTTCTTAGCGTGTAGCTATCGTTCTCCAAACCTTACCGGTGCATCATTCAAATAACCTCTAATCAGTCCACGGCCTCTTCGTTCTCATGTATCTAAATCCCCTCAAGTATATTCATTCATTTTCAAATTCTTCCCTGTGAATTGTGCCTTTGCTACTTTCATTTTCAATTCTTACGGTGGTTTGTTCAAGATTTCACTCCCTTCGTTATCATATCAATTCATTCGTTGTTTCCAAATCCTACCCGGTGGTTTGTTCAAATTTTTCCCAAGTTTGCGCTATCTCTATCCTTAATCCCTCAAGAAGGATAAGTAGTATGCCAAATCTGTTGCTTGTCGTCAATTTAAATTGGTGAAGGATACGCATAACGTAATTCTTATTATTCTTTCATCCAAGGGATCTAGTTTCTTCTTTCCATCGTTGTTCATCATGTCACATTTCTCGGTTCGAGATGCTCCATCTTTTCTTTTCCAGAGTTCCAATTTTTCCGCATTATCTCATCACGAAGCTCCACCTAAATTATTGCAAGGCTTCACCTTGTGTTTTCAACTTCTCTTCCTTTCTATCACCCTTTTATTACCAAAGTTCTTCATGGAGGCTCTACATGGTGGTTCATCAAGGATTCTTTTCATTCTTCATTTGTTCTTCAACATTTCTCTTGAGGTGATGATCCACCAAGCTATACTCAAAATTAAACATGGTGCTCAACACATGTATTGTTTTGAGGCGTTCAAGTATTCTTCTTCTTGCATTTTGAAGTGCAATTCTTTCTACCTTAGCTTTTGAGGTGGTGTTATATCATTCTTGGCAATTTCCATTCAGGTTTCGCGATTCACATGTTGTCAAGAATGAGGTATTTTAAATCCATCAATCTCTTCTTTGGAGTTATCTTGGTATAGATTTCACCTAATGCCTTCCCTAAGGAATGTTGCTATTTGTGCTGCTTATCAATGATCCGAGTTTTCTCCTATCCTCTTGGCGAAAGAAGTTTTCATCTCTTCTTTGATCTCAAACAAGCAATTGTTTTTCGTTAGTGGCAGAATTTCACCTCAAGTGTTGAGATGTTTCCATAAGTCCACTACAAGATTATTCTTTTCGTTGTTGGTTTCCAATAACTCCGTTATAACCTTCTTGGAAGGGTGCTTTCCAAGCTCATTTGTGGTAGAAGTGGGCATTTCCTTCTCCATTCTGTTATTCCAATGATCCATCTTCTATTCTTTCTTCCGGAGGCTTTGTGAGGTTGCTCTCGTTGACCCATCATCTCATTTTGTAAATATCATGTTCTTTTTCTTTCTTATCCATTTAACCGGAGTGTTGTGTTCTCATTCAAGTTCTTTCATCTTATCAAGTGTTGCCTCTCTTTTCAACCTGAGTGCTGTCTGAAATCCTTCTTAACCATTATGCCATTCCTTCAATAGTTCCGGAGGTAGTGTTTTGTTGATTTCATCAAGTATCATCCCATCTTCTCAAGTTCATGTTATATTCCTTCCATGTTCAACCGGAGTGGTTTCGAATTCCTTATTGTCCATTGTACTCGCCATTCATAGCTTTGCATCCTCCAAGGTTCACACGGTGTTCCTTGTTTCTATTTTCTACCGCGGTGCTCTCAATTGTGTTCAACTCTGTTGTGTTCTCTCTTTCAACATTTCAACCTCTCAAGGTTCTTTGGTTTCACTCATTGGTCGAAGAAGCAACTTAGTTTCACCTCTTCTCTTCCTCTTCCGTCTCTCGCCAGTGCCATCCTAGATCTCGGGACGAGATCCTCTCGTAGTGGTGGAGTGTTGTAACACCCCGGATACAACTTTCCATATTCATAACTCCAACTCTTTCCTTTTCCGGAGATGCGATATGTTATTTCCTCCGTGGTTGGGTTTTTATCTTTTGTTTTGCATTTTGTTCATGTCATGCATCTCATCTCATAGCATCATACGCATTGCATCCGCATGTTTTCTTAACTTGCACCCGTTCGTAGTTGACTAACCTATATTTTCTTAGCCGTCTGATTAAAATCGGAGGAACCAAATGCCCCTCCTACCTACCACCTACTATATATATTGTCGAACCCTAGAAACTAGGGATCCTGTCCCATCCATCCACCCATTCCCGAGCCGCCGCCACCAACCTACCTTTCTTCCTCGGGATCTCCTCATTCCTACCGATACACTCACCTGCCTTCTCCTTGAATCCCCATCCCTCCGGTCCAAATCCTTCGAGCAACACAATTCCTCCATCGATCCACCACAGAAGAGCGATTGCTCCCCTGCCTCCCGCGATCCCTGCTCATCCCGAGCGCCGTCTGTGCCCGACATCGACTTCCAGGCCAGCCCTCTGCGCCGCGCCTCCTCAACTACTTCCCGCCGTTGCCTCATCAGCTCCGCTGCCGGCGCTGCAACCAGTGACCAGCAGCCGCTCCAGGCCTCTCCCTCATCCCTCTGCTTCTCCTTCCCCACGCTCTCCATCTCTCTCTCTCTCTCTGACCCCCTGCTCTTCCTCTCTTGTCTTGGATAGAATAGCGACGCCATGGCACCCGGAGCTCGAGCTCGTTTGGCACCACCGTCCAGACCCACCTCCGGGGACCGGATTCGTGCCCCGTCCAGACCCACCGTCCAGCCGTCCACGCATCGTCGGAGGTCGTCCCGAGCGCCAAGTTCGCCGCCGACGACTCCCTCCATCTTTGGTTCCGTCCAGCCCCGCTACCTTGCCGGAGACCCAAGACGTTGCCACGCCACGGCGGACCTCGCCAGCAGGTCCCACTGACGAGCCCCTGCTCCTTTCCTCTCCATCCCGTACCCCTTCCCTAACCTCTCTCTCATGCCCCGGTCTCTCTCTCTCTCGTCAGGTGCAGGAGCAGCGGAAGCTCCGCTATGGCTGCCTAGGGCCTTCTCATGCGACGATCCGTCAAGTCTGCCGCCGGGAACGGCCTCAACGCCCGGATGCATGCCTCCCCTACCGTTGGCCTTCGTGTCTGCTTCCTCTGCATCATGGCTTCGCTGCTTCGTCAGTTTCAGAACACGAGCGCGCCGCCCCTGCGTTGACCCGCGCCCGGTCCTGCCTCGTGTGACCGCGCCTCCCCATCTCGCTCGGTCCAGCTACGCACCTAGCAGCCCAGGAACCAGCCTCCCCCAGCCTTTGCATCGAGCCGGGCCGAAGCCCAAGGGTGACTAGCCCCCTACCCCTCCTGTGCACTGTTGGCCCAGAAAGATTCGGCCCGATGCGTTTTTTTCCTGCCTGCAATTTTATCAATTATCCAGTGATTTATTGTTTTAAAGAAAAGTCCCTCTAGATCATGCATTTAATAACTCCACAACTGTGCATCATATGTAAATAATTTATACATGAAAAATGTTTAGTTTTTCATCTAGTTTCACATTATGCCACTTTCATCCATGTTTAAAATGTTTAAAATGCCGTTTGCATGTAATTTGCTAAATGTCATGCTAAAATGATTTATTTCATAACATGGTGGCATCACTTTGCATGTTTAACAACTCTAAAATTGTGCATAGGGCAGAACAGTAGCAAATCCAAAATATGCATATGGGGACTTTCCAGAATTGTTGTTTGTTGTTCCGGCCTCATTTAAACTTGTCTAGATAGGTAGTTTAATTATGCTTCACCTCTTGCCATGTTTAACAACATTTAATATTGTTTGGTAGCTTAAACCATATTAAGCTAAATATGTCAATGTGGTGTTTTGTCAATATGCAACTCGTGGCATATTGTGCTCCACTTAACTTGTAGTATTGTTTGTTGCACTTTGCCATGCCACGCCTCATTAAACCGGACATGCATCATACTTGATTGTGCATCATGCCATGATTATGCTTGTGTGTTTACCATGTTGTTTGCTTCTTTCCGGGTCGCTTCTCTCGTTAGCTTCGGTTTTCTTCCGGAGTTGTGAGGATTCATTCGACCACGTCCGCTTTTCTTCTTCATGGACTCGTTCTTCTTCCTTGCGGGATTTCAGGCAAGATGACCGCTACCCTAGATCTCAATACAATCATTGCTTTGCTAGTCGCTTCGTTCTAGCGCTATGCTGCGCTTCCTATCACTTGTTCTTCAAGCCTCCCAATTTGCCATGTCAGCCTCTAACCTTTTCACCCTTCCTAGCAAACCATTGCTTGGCTATGTTACCGCTTTGCTCAGCCCCTCTTATAGCATTGTTAGTTGCAGGTGAAGTTGAAGATTGCTCCATGGTGGACAGGATTATGTTGGGATATCACAATATCTCTTATTTAATTAATGCACCTATATACTTGGTAAAGGGTGGAAGGCTCGGCCTTATGCTTGGTGTTTTGTTCCACTCTTGCCGCCCTAGTTTCCGTCATACCGGTGTTATGTTCCTTGATTTTGTGTTCCTTACGTGGTTGGGTGATTTATGGGACACCCTTGACGGTTCGCTTTGAATAAAACTCCTCCAGCAAGGCCCAACCTTGGTTTTACCATTTGCCTACCCAAGCCTTTTTCCCTTGGGTTTCCG
>NC_041389.1:195276923-195298988 GCF_002162155.2 Triticum dicoccoides | reverse complement strand
TGTTGGTCCGAACCAAGTAGACTGCGGGGCCACCTCGGGGAAACATGAGGTCTGGTTTTACTCGTAGGATGTCTCATCCGGTGTGCCCTGAGAACGAGATATGTGCTGCTCCTATCGGGATTTGTCGGCACATCGGGCGGCTTTGCTGGTCTTTTTTTACCATTGTCGAAATGTCTTGTAAACCGGGATTCCGAGACTGATCGGGTCTTCCTGGGAGAAGGAATATCCTTCGTTGACCATGAGAGCTTGTGATGGGCTAAGTTGGGACACCCCTACAGGGTATAAACTTTTGGAGAGTCGTGCCCGTGGTTATGTGGCAGATGGGAATTTGTTAATGTCCGGTTGTAGAGAATTTGACACCAGATTCGAATTAAAATGCATCAACCATCTGTGTAGCCGTGATGGTCTCTTTTCGGCGGAGTCCGCGAAGTGAACACGGTTTTGGGTTATGTTTGACGTAAGTAGGAGATTCAGGAGCACTTCTTGATCATTGCTAGCTTCACGTCCGTTCCGTTTGCTTCTCTTCTCGCTCTTATTTGCGTATGTTAGCCACCATATATGCTTAGTCGCTACTGCAACCTCACCACTTATCCATTGCTTTACCCATTAAGCTTTGCTAGTCTTGATACCCATGGTATTGGGATTGCTAAGTCCTCATGGCTCACAGATTACTACAACAACAGTTGCAGGTGTAGGTTATGCGATGATCATGATGCGAGAGCGATGTTTACTTGTTTTGGAGTTCTTCTCCTGCTTCTTCTTCGATCAGGAGATAGGTTCCAGGCCGGCAGCCTAGGCTAGCAGGGTGGATGTCGTTTGAGTTTCTGTTTGTTTTTCATCCGTAGTCAGATGTTGCTCTTATGTATGATGATGTTGTATTCGTGTGGCATTCTATGCCTCTTGTATGTATCCCCAACTATTATGTAATGGTACGATCTAATGATATCCACCTTGCAAAAGCGTCTCTAATATGCGCTTCTATCCTTGGTGGGACCTTCGAGTTCCTTTAGGATAGGGTCGCATATTGGGCGTGACATCTGGGCCATGGAGCAAACAGATTCACCGAATCCGATCGTGAGGGAGCGGTGGTGGGAGTATCGATCCCAGATGGAGCATCCACCAGAGATTGAAGGATCGAGCATCTACAGGGTGCCGTTTGTGTGGGTGTCCTGCCAGAGCGAGCCGGTGGAATCTTCGTCGACCGAACCCAACTACAAGAGGAGAAAAGCAGTTGGCTCGACGACGCTTCCCCGCCATCGTCTCCCTCGCCGTTCACATCGTCCCACGGGGCGGCTGTCTGCCGCCGAGGAATAGGAGGGGCTGCCCCCCCCTAGCCCAATAGTCGGACAGGTTGTGAATTGTCAGGAGGAGCTTAGGGTTGTCAGTATTTGCAGGTTGTGAATTGTGTTTTGTGTTGTGTATTTTGAGAGTACTTTTAGATATGATTGTCTTTTGAATTTCAGATTTGAAGTGTTGAGCATATGAAGTATTTTATGAATTCTGGAGATCTATTTTTAGCACTTAAAAATATGTAGTTTCATAGGAGTATAAAAGTGCAGACAATGTGATTCTCAGAGAAGAAACTGCAAGTTTCAATTTCAGATAAGAAACTGCAAGTTCAGTTTCAGATAAGAAACTGCAAGTTCAGTTTCAGATAAGAAACTGCAACTTTCAGAGGCAGAGCATTTATATTAACACGGCCTTTTCAAACAAGGTTAACATCATGTTGGAAGTTTTATTCATGGTCGAAAATGGAACTACCAGCCAGTTAACATCATGCTGAATAACATTCATGCATAGCACATCTTCATATGATGCACAGTCAAAATGCCCACACAATGTCAAGTGTGCGAAACACAGAGAAAACGAAGGACGAAGTTTTGGCAAGTGTTGGATGTGGTTTTGGGCTGCCCCGTCTAGGCTTTCATTTTTAACATGCGCAGCCCACGACCTCGGATGGGAGGTCCATAGGCCTATTTGTATTTTCTTAGGGCCCTTATGTATCGACCAGCCTATGGACCTCCCATCCGAGGTTTTATTTTTGGCAGCCCAATGTATGTATTTTTTTGAAGAAAACGCAAAGGTTTGTTCTAGTTTTCTACATAAGAATAGGAACGCCAGGTCCAACTTATGTTTCCCTTCTAACTATCTTATATTTAACAGATACTTACATATGGAATAAAACAATATCCCACATCTTATTAACTTATAAAAATAATTTCTTAACAAATAAAATCCTAGATGTTTTTGGCACGAAAATCCTAGTGATTGTGTACAAAAGCTTGGTAAGATTTAAGGATGAATGTAATAATATCACTTATTATTTAAATATATTTATAACAAAATGCTCAGCCCCTTTTTATTTTTTGATAACATTGCTGGCCCAACCCAACATTATAATTAGACTCAGCCCAGCAAAATCATGTATTTCGAGAAAGTGCAAATGGTCTGTAATGTTTTAAGAAATAGAATAAATGGGCCGCATGGGCGCTACATTATTTGTTCACCCAGCCCAACTAATGGCTGTAATTCAAAAAAAGAAGATCAAATTGACTGTAAATTCTACCGCGCAAAAAAGACTGTAAATTCTGAAAAAATGGGTTGAATACGTGCCACATTTTTGGAGGCTGAAATGTGGGCCAATAGGTCGAAGCCAACGCAAGTTGTTGTCAATTTAGTCAACAAATGATTCTGACATGTTAGCCGTTGGATTTACATCCAACGACCGGCATCCATCTTCAATCTCTCGTCTTCTTCCTCTAGCACCGCCGGGACCACCTCCTGCCTCCTGCTGCTAGCAGCTCTGCTTAGCACGCTTCGCTATGAAGCGCTACTCCACCGTTGGCCAGGCCATCCCTCCATCCCTCCACACCTCCTGTTCTTCTCCACCGACTGCCGAACCACACCGCACTAGAACCAGTTAGCCCTCGTACACCTCTCTGTCTGCGACTCTACTCCCTCGTCTTCCCATCTCGGGCTCGTTGCTGTCCGGGGCCTCGCTGTCGTCCACCACTTGGATGCGCTCCGCGCGGCGTGGTCAATGTGGTCAACGAACGACACCATCGGAAGTAGAATGTGCATGGAGAGGTTGACAGCTGGATCCACAGCTGCACACATGGAAATTCCTCCTTATTACGCGCAAAATGATGATTCCTCCACCTGACACCTGGGACCCACCGGAAGGGCCTCTGTATTTCGCGAAAAAAACAAGCCCCCCGCTGACATGTCGGACCCACCAGCTATCTTCGCACGCAAGGAAGTGCCTCCTTATTACGCACAAAAAATGAATACTTCCCCTGCCAGCTGGAACCCAGCATAGTCGGAGGCTGACTTGTGGGCCTACCAAGTTGACGGGGATGGAGGGCTTTGTCAACTTAGTCAATATGAACAATTCTAGCTCCTGTTACCGTATGATGTTCATCCAACGGGCGTAGTGCTTCTTCAACCTTTGGTCTTCTTGCTCCAGCCGCGCAAACCAACGCCGGTCGTGCCGCGTGCTCCTGCCTCTCGTGGCCGGCTGTGATGCCACGGAGGCCTCACCGCCCCCTACTACTCCCACCGCTCGCCAGGCCATCCCTCTACTCACCCGCACCTCCTATTATTCTGCGGCAACAACAACCTCACACCGCAGCCGAACCAGTGAACCCTCGTACTCCTCTTCGCATGGGCATCCACTGCCACGTCTTCCCCGGCTCTGAGTCGTCCCCTTCCTAGTGTCAGGACCCCGACTCGATGCCACATCGATCTAGCATGTAACACCTCATATCGCTTTGCGGCCTCACGCACGGTATCCCCACGGGTGTCGCCTTACCTTTGCCCGGGACCGTTTGCGCATTTTGGCACACGTATATGATGGTGTCGCTAGCATCCATATGATAAAGAGCCTGGGCTGACATGGCTAGTCGTAAACCCCAAGTGGCACTAACTTATAGGGACAGGCATCCATGACCCAGCATCGAACGTGTCGGTCATCAGCGAGTGAATCCAGGCTGTAGCACTGGGCTAACAGGACTCCGGTGAACCGGGCTGTAGCGGGCTAGCAGGACTCCGGTATTCATCGCGTGACATTTCCCCGAAGGGACAGACACAGGATCGAAGAAGGACACATGCCGGCCTGCCTAAGTGTTCCGGAGCAGTAGCAAGCTACCAGGGCTCAGTGGAAGCACTAGGAGACATTTCCCGGTAAGAGAGGCTACTAAGAATAAACAACTAGATAGTCAGATCCCACACATAGCAATACACATTACACGTACGCATAACATGCAAGTATGTGCTGTACAACATGGCATCACAGCATAACTCAACAACTCATATAGATAAAGGCTCAGAAGAGCCGTCATAGCATATATTGCAAACAGGGGTCACAAGACCCATCATATAGAGCATACAAGCAACAAGCGGAAGCATTACATGTCTAGGTACAGACATCTACAAAAGAAAAAGGCTGAAGAGACTGACTATCTACAACATCCGATCAAGATCGTAGCTGAGGTACTAGCTACTAGTCGAAGTCCACGAGAACACTAGTAAGACCGAAGTCTCCGCTGCAAAAACATAAATAAAGCAACATGAGTACAAAGGTACTCAGCAAGACTTACATCAGATCCTATCGTACATGCATTTGTATCAAGAGGGTAACGTGGGTTTAGTTGCAGCAAGCCAGCTTTGACTCTGTGGCTATCCTGTTCTACGACTACCAGAAACTCTGGAGGTGAAACAACGAACACGAGTCCACTAATCACCACACAATACACTACTATGGATTCGTCCCCGTCTCCCTACGAGAAGGCCATCCATAGAACTCACACTTGTCTTGAGCATTTTATAGTATCCACTTCAAGTTGTCTATGTACCATGTAAGCATCCAAGAAGTCCATAACCGCGGACCCGGCTATTCGAATAGATCATGTTAACCCTGCAGGGGTGTACTTCTTCACACACGCTCTCGCCACTTACCGCCATGTACACGTCATGTATCTCGGCAACCTTCAAGCGGAAGCCTGGCGAGGGTGTCGGCCACGACCTAACTAACCACACAAGACTCTAGTCCAGGTTTATCGCCTATTCGGGTTCCATCCGCAAGGAGATCCGGCCGGGGTGTCGCTCACGGCCCCAAACGATGTGAGCAGGGTTCCCGAGCCCACCAACCGGGTGCCACTCGGTACACCGTGCCACGTGTGCCTAGTCTGTCCCAAGCCCACCCTGCCGGGTGCCACCTGGTAGAAAAATAGCACTACCTACAAACACCAGAAACTAGTTGCGACTCCTGGACAGAGATCAAGTCGGTTAATAAGTCGAGAGGGCTTGGAGCGCCCGGAGCCCAATGTGTGGTAGTATCGGGTCATTGGACAACATACACGGAACTCAGGGCTTAAGGACGGTTCCAGTGAGACAACCCACCATGTACTCCTACATGGCCTCTCACCGCTACCTTTACCAAATCGTGTTCACACACTTCACTCTCAGCATCAGAACATATCGTGACACTCCAATTCATTCCCAATGAATCAGACCTGACACAACTCTAAGCAATAGCAGGCATAGCATGGTAGGAACACATCAGTGGCTGCAATCAAGTCCTACACATGCTAGTGGGTTTCAACTATTTACTGTGGCAATGACAGGTCATGCAGAGGAAGGGGTTCAACTACCGCAGCACAAAGTAGCAGATGAATCGTTGTTGTCCTAATGCAATAACTGAGAGCAGGAGCGAGAGAGTAGGGTTTTATCGAGATGAACAAGGGGGTTTGCTTGCCTGGTAAATCAACAAGGGAGGCACTGCTTCACAGACAGGTACTCTGGAACGTCTCCGGAGCAGGACCTATCGAGAAGGAACGGTGCCGGCAATCAAAACACAATCATATGCAACAATATGATGCATGAACATGGCATGTAGATGTGATGCTGTTGAGCTAATGCAACTAGTGTTCACTTGGTTTGAAGTCCATTTGAACCAAAGGTTCAAATGCATTTCTAAATTAAGTCTCTTATATATGCCATAATGTGTTTTCCCATATTCAGCATGTATAAGTTTGTTTTTCATGCATGAAACTAGTACAGATGGAAAGATTGCATTTTTCTGATAATTTTTCATATATAAATTATTTCAATCTGAGCTACAGTTGAATTTCTATGAATTTTTGAAGTTTAAATCAATTTCTGGATTTTCTGAATTATTTTAATTCCAGAAAATATATAATTGCGTCAGCATGACGTCAGCACGACGTCAGCGGTCAACTGGGCTGGTCCGGGTCAAACCTGACGTGTGGGACCCACACGTCAGTGACAGGGGGGTTAACAGGGGTTAATTTAATTTAATTAAAAGGTTAGGGGGGTCGGGCCCACTGGTCAGTGTCAGGATTAATTAACAGAGTTAATTAAATTTAAACTAATCCTAAACTAGAATTAGTCAGGGCCGGGCCCACATGTCATTGACCCAGGGGAGGTCAAACCCCCTGGTCAACCGGGGCTAAAGCGCCGGCGTTTAGCCGCCGGCGACAGCAAACGCGGCGGAGGGGCTCGGGATCGCCGTTCCGGCGATCATTCGGGCGGCGGAGACCACCCACGCGAAGCCCAGACTCGCGCGCGTCTAGGGGTTCATGCGGGAGGCTGCGGGGGCGGCGGAGCTCGCCGGAGCGGAGCTCGGGGCGGCGGCCGGAGCTCGGCTTCGAGCGGAAATGGGCTGCGGGGCACGGGGAGGCCACCTGAGGGGCTCGGCGGCACCCTCGTGGCACCATGAGCGCGATGGGAGGCTTGGTTTGGGCGGAGGCGGGCCGAGACGGCGGCGGCGACATGGACGGCGGCGAGGGGCTTCGGCCATGGTGGGGAGCGGCGCTACGGCACGGGAACGGGAGGGAGAAGAGAGGGGAACGGTGGAGGAGCTCACCGCGGATCCAGCGAGCGCGAGGGCGAGGTCGGGGATGCCCGGAAGCTCCCGAATCGACGGCGAGTACCCACGGCGGCCGGAGGCGAGGATGGCGACGGCGATGGCTCCACGGGATGCTCCGTCTTGCTTGGCTCGATGAGGAGGTAGAGGGGGTTGCGGCGGAGCTCGGGGGCTCTACGGAGGGGCGAGGGGACGGCGGGGAGCGCGTCGGTGGCGAGCTGCGGCGGCGGCAGTGCTTCGGGTGAGAGGGAGAGAGAGCAGGGGAAGAGGAGGAGGGCGAGGGAGAGTGAGAGCGGTGCGGGGCAGCTGCGTGGCTTCGTCCGGGGCATCGAGGGCGAGAGAAGGAAGCAGGAGGTGGCCAGCAGGGGGGAGGTGGCGCGCGCGCGTGCCGGCGAGCGTCGGGCACACGCCCTCGTCCTTCTGTCCGAGGAGGGGGACGACAGAAGGCAGCGGGGGTGGGCTGGGCCGCCAGCTGGAGATGGGCCGGTAAGTGGCCCAGGTAAGTCTCTCTCCCCTTTTCTGTTTTCTTTTCTAACTTTCTGACATTTGTTTGATTTAATAACTATATTAAATCATTTAATTTTATTATGCCAATTTTTGTAGGGGCTAATGGTATTATTCCAGAGCTCTTGTATAATTGGCATAATTTTTGGACCATATTTCATATATATAGAAATATATTTCCAATGCAAATATTTATCGAATTAATCCAAATGGCCAAAATAATTATCCATGAGCTCCTAAAAATATTGTTTTGATTTTTATCTCTGTCCAATATTTTTAGAGGGCATCATGAGCATTTTCTTGGACCCTTTTGGAGAAATTTTTATTTAGGTCATTTTCAAAAATGATTCTGAGGGTTCCACCAATCCTCATTTCAAATTTAAATGAAATTTAAATATGATGCACAAATAGCTAGCTAGTCTAAGTCATACCAGACTAGGGATGTGACAACTCGCCCCCACTTGAAAGAATCTCGTCCCGAGATTCAGGGGTCGACGGAAAGAAAGCGGGGTACTCCAGTCGAAGACGATCTTCTCGCTCCCAAGTAGCTTCTCTCTCGGAATGATGAGACCACTGAACTTTGAGAAACTTGATGTTCTGACGTCGGGTGACACGCTCTGCTTGATCAAGAATGCGAACCGGGTACTCTCGGTATGTGAGGTTATCTTGGAGATCAAGCGTTTCGTGGTCCACTCCGCGGATGGGATCCGAGAAGCAACGCCTGAGTTGAGAGACGTGGAAGACATCATGAACTCGAGAAAGATGTGGGGGTAGTTCCAAGTGGTAGGCAACCTCTCCTCGTTTAGCGAGAATACGAAAAGGACCAATGTAACGAGGAGCCAACTTGCCCTTGATACCGAAACGATGGGTACCCTTCAAAGGAGTAACCCGAAGGTAAGCTTGGTCGCCAATTTCATAAGTCATATCCTTATGATGACGATCGTACTGACTTTTCTGACGAGACTGGGCTGTTTTCAAATTCTCACGAATGATGCGAACTTGCTCTTCTGCCTCCTGGATCATATCCGGTCCAAAGAATTGTCTTTCACCGGTTTCTGACCAGTTCAAAGGTGTTCGACATCTTCGTCCATAGAGAACCTCAAAAGGAGCTTTCTTGAGGCTGGATTGGTAGCTATTGTTATAAGCAAACTCGGCGAAAGGAAGACATTTCTCCCAATCCATACCGAATGAGATAACGCAAGCTCTGAGCATGTCTTCGAGAATTTTATTGACCCGTTCCACCTGACCACTCGACTGAGGGTGGAAAGCGGTACTTAAAGAAAGATGGGTTCCCATGGCAGTTTGGAAACTCTCCCAGAAATAAGAAGTGAAAAGACTGCCACGGTCTGAATTGATCTCTAGTGGAACACCATGAAGTGACACTATTCGAGAAATATATAAGTCAGCAAGCTGACTAGCAGTGATATTTTCCCGAACAGGAAGGAAGTGAGCCACTTTGGAAAGACGATCAACGACTACGAAGATAGCGTTATTCCCTCTCTTGGTCCTGGGAAAGCCGGTGATGAAGTCCATACCAACTTTATCCCATTTCCATTCAGGAATAGCTAAAGGCTGAAGGGTGCCAGCAGGTCTTTGATGCTCTGCCTTAACGCGACGACATACATCACATTTAGCAATGAACTCAGCGATTTCTCTCTTCATCCTAGTCCACCAGAACCTCTGGCGTAGGTCCTGATACATCTTAGTACTACCGGGATGAATCGTGAGAGGGGATTCATGCGCCTCCTTAAGAATCAATTGTCGCAGATGTTGATTCTTGGGAACCACCAAGCGATTCTCAAAGAAAACAACTCCACGATCATCCATAGAGAAACATCCACCCACTCCCTTCTTAATGTTTCTCTTGATCCGAGAAATTCCTGTGTCTTGCTTTTGAGCAGCGATAATCCGATCTTCAAGATCAGGTTTCGCCACCAAGGTAGAAAGGAATCCGCGAGGAGCAATGTAAAGGTTAAGCTTACAGAATTCCTCATGGAGAACTGGTTGGCCTTGCTGCAACATGAGATTGTTGCAATAGGATTTACGGCTTAGAGCATCAGCCATGACATTGGCTTTGCCTGGGGTGTAGGTAATCCCTAGATCATAATCTGTGATTAACTCCAGCCAACGTCTTTGCCTAAGGTTCAAATCTGGTTGGGTGAAGATATACTTGAGACTCTGGTGATCGGTGTAGATCTCGCAACGTTTACCAAGGAGGTAATGTCGCCAGGTCTTGAGTGCATAGACTACGGCTGCAAGCTCTAGATCATGTGTAGGATAATTCTCCTCATGTGGATGCAACTGTCGAGATGCATAGGCAATCACATGACGATCCTGCATAAGAATGCAACCTAGTCCCTGTCGTGAGGCGTCGTAGTAGATAATAAAGTCTTTAGTGAAATCCGGTGGCACAAGTATGGGAGCAGAAGTCAGGCGTCTTTTCAGTTCCTGAAAACTGTACTCACACTGTGGGGACCACTCGAACCTTTTATCTTTCTTAAGAAGTTCCGTGAGGGGTTTGGCTACTTTGGAGAAGTTTTCAACAAAGCGGCGACAATAGCTGGCTAGACCAAGGAAGCTCCTAACTTGTTTAACAGTCTCAGGTGGAGTCCAATCGAGAATGGCTTGAACTCTCTCGGGATTGACAGCAATGCCCTTACCAGAGATTACGTGGCCTAAGTAGGTCACTTCTGGCAACCAAAATTCACACTTGGATAACTTGGCATAAAGGCGGTGTTCTCTGAGTTTTTCTAAAACAAGTCTAAGATGTTCGGCATGCTCTTCCTCGTTCTTCGAGTAAATAAGAATATCATCGAGGTAAACCACGACGAACTTATCTAAGTACTCCATGAAGATCGAGTTCATCAAGCGGGAGAATGTGGCTGTGGCGTTGGTTAGGCCAAAGGACATGACGGTGTACTCGTACTGGCCATAACGAGTGACAAAAGCTGTCTTGGGAATGTCCCCGTTTCTGATCTTGATTTGGTGGTATCCTAACCTTAAATCCATCTTGGAGAAGACTGAGGATCCAGCGAGCTGATCATACAGGTCGTTGATCCTGGGGAGCGGATACTTGTTCTTTATCGTGACCAAATTAACGGGACGATAATCAACGACCATCCGGTCCGTACCGTCTTTCTTCTTGACAAAGAGGACGGGGCAAGCCCAAGGAGAAGAACTAGGACGGATGAAACCCTTTTGCAAGGACTCATCGAGTTGTTTCTTAAGCTCGGCTAGTTCTAGGGGTGCCATCTTGTAAGGCCTCCGGGAGATTGGAGCTGTTCCTGGGATAAGATCTATGACGAACTCTACATCTCTGTCAGGTGGAACACCTGGCAGTTCCTCTGGAAAGACATCCGGAAAGTCACGGACTACCAGGATATCTTCAAGGTCTGGAAGAGGGCTGGCATTAAGAGAATAGAGCTGACGCTTTGCAACTCTAGTGGAGACGGTGACTATCTTGCCAGATGGGTGTGTAAGTTGAACAGATCTTGTGTAACAATCAATCTTGGCATGATGAGCTGTCATCCAGTCCATACCCAAGATGATGTTAATATCTGAGGACTTGAGGGCTACAAGTGATGCAAGGAATACAAGTCTATCAACAAGGATTTCGTTACCATGGCTTACACTAGAGGTTTGCCATTTGGATCCAGGAGTTTGGATGACTAGCGGAGTTGGCATATCACAAAATGACAGATTGTGCAGGTTAGCATAGCTTTCAGAAATGAAGGAGTGAGATGCTCCAGTATCGAATAGAACTGATGCTGGGTGACAATTGACGAGGAGTGTGCCAAGAACGACATCTGGATCATCATGAGCGTCTTTAGCTGAGACGTGATGCACACGTCCACGTTCAGTGGGGACTGACTTGACACTGATCATCTTGCGTGATGGCTTAACACAGCCAACAGTCTTCTCAGGCTGGGGTGGAGCATAACTAGTTTGAGAGCAATTACGTGCATAGTGTCCTGGCTTCCCGCATGTGAAGCAAGTCCCTGAGGTTGGACGGGGACCCGCACTAACAAGCGGTCTACCAGTAGGCCTGGGTGGAACATACGACTGAGCTGGGGAAGGCACCACATAGGACGGCCTCGGTGCATAACCGGAAGGAAGAGCAGAGTTTGAAACCCAAATCCGGCGTTTCTGGGAACTAGAACCGGAGGAAGATCCCAAATCACGGGTGTGCTTACGAGACTCCTCGTAAGTGAGTTGAGCTGTCTCTGCATTGATGGCCTTGTTCACAAGGGCTTGGAATGTATCACAATGATGCAGGTGGAGATCACGACGCAACTTGGGGTTGAGACCCTTCCGGAACCTAGCCTGCTTCTTAGCATCCGTGGACACTTCTTCTGTGGCATAACGGGCGAGGTTCTCGAACTCTCTGCTATAAGCATCAACAGCCAACTTACTCTGGGTGAAACTACAGAACTCCTCTCTCTTGCGATCAAGGAGGGCTTGGGGAATGTGATGCTCGCGAAAAGCCTCAGTGAAATCCTTCCAGGTAGGAATCTGGCCAGCTGGAAGCATAGCCTCATAGTTCTGCCACCAAAGACTAGCAGGACCTTCCAGGTGATATGTGGCATAAGTGACCTTGTCATCTTCAGCTACGTTCGCGGAACGCAGCTTATGGGTGATGCTACGGAGCCAGTCATCTGCATCGAGTGGCTCGATGGAATGATGAAAGGTAGGTGGGTGCAAACGAATGAAGTCATGAATGGTCACAGACTTGTTGGACTGATGTGCGGTGTTCTCCTCGATACGTGCCAACAAGTGGTTGGACTCACGCTTGTTCCTTTCCATCTCTAGCATGAACTCTGTCAACGAAGGCTGGTCGGGAGGATCCTCATCCCTACCATCTCCGTGATTCTGGTTACGAGCAACGGAACTTCGCTTGGCTGATGACATCCTGAGAAACGAATCAAGGACGGAATCAGCAACAACTAAGGACTGTAGAATGTAGGACAAGGAATTAGTATCACTCGAACTCCTAGGGAAAATCCGGCAGCATAACGGCAGTAAAATGCTCAGAATGAGACATCCTACTAAAAATGGGATAGTAACATACTTATCATCATCACTCAAGGTTCTGAGATAGTACTAAACAGACTACACCGAAAGTACTCAAAACTGGGGTATGACTCTGATCAACCAATCCTATGGGACTACGGAGTAGTAACACGTGATCCTGATAGACGGAAGAGAAAGCCTAGTTCCTTAATCCCGTCGGAAAGATAGGATCACTCAGATCAGAAGGCCAAGAGGTAAAGGAGTAAAAAGAGCCTTACGTTCCATCCCACAATCAATTCCCTTATATAACTAAAGAATTTCTAGACTCAACTTCGACCAGTTTGGCTTGGTAATCCTACAGGCAGTCAGGCTCTGATACCAACGCTGTCAGGACCCCGACTCGATGCCACATCGATCTAGCATGTAACACCTCATATCGCTTTGCGGCCTCACGCACGGTATCCCCACGGGTGTCGCCTTACCTTTGCCCGGGACCGTTTGCGCATTTTGGCACACGTATATGATGGTGTCGCTAGCATCCATATGATAAAGAGCTCGGGCTGACATGGCTAGTCGTAAACCCCAAGTGGCACTAACTTACAGGGACAGGCATCCATGACCCAGCATCGAACGTGTCGGTCATCAGCGAGTGAATCCAGGCTGTAGCACTGGGCTAACAGGACTCCGGTGAACCGGGCTATAGCGGGCTAGCAGGACTCCGGTATTCATCGCGTGACATTTCCCCGAAGGGATAGACACAGGATCGAAGAAGGACACATGCCGGCCTGCCTAAGTGTTCCGGAGCAGTAGCAAGCTACCAGGGCTCAGTGGAAGCACTAGGAGACATTTCCCGGTAAGAGAGGCTACTAAGAATAAACAACTAGATAGTCAGATCCCACACATAGCAATACACATTACACGTACGCATAACATGCAAGTATGTGCTGTACAACATGGCATCACAGCATAACTCAACAACTCATATAGATAAAGGCTCAGAAGAGCCGTCATAGCATATATTGCAAACAGGGGTCACAAGACCCATCATACAGAGCATACAAGCAACAAGCGGAAGCATTACATGTCTGGGTACAGACATCTACAAAAGAAAAAGGCTGAAGAGCCTGACTATCTACAACATCCGATCAAGATCGTAGCTGAGGTACTAGCTACTAGTCGAAGTCCACGAGAACACTAGTAAGACCGAAGTCTCCGCTGCAAAAACATAAATAAAGCAACATGAGTACAAAGGTACTCAGCAAGACTTACATCAGATCCTATCGTACATGCATTTGTATCAAGAGGGTAACGTGGGTTTAGTTGCAGCAAGCCAGCTTTGACTCTGTGGCTATCCTGTTCTACGACTACCAGAAACTCTGGAGGTGAAACAACGAACACGAGTCCACTAATCACCACACAATACACTACTATGGATTCGTCCCCGTCTCCCTACGAGAAGGCCATCCATAGCACTCACACTTGTCTTGAGCATTTTATAGTATCCACTTCAAGTTGTCTATGTACCATGTAAGCATCCAAGAAGTCCATAACCGCGGACCCGGCTATTCGAATAGATCATGTTAACCCTGCAGGGGTGTACTTCTTCACACACGCTCTCGCCACTTACCGCCATGTACACGTCATGTATCTCGGCAACCTTCAAGCGGAAGCCTGGCGAGGGTGTCGGCCACGACCTGACTAACCACACAAGACTCTAGTCCAGGTTTATCGCCTATTCGGGTTCCATCCGCAAGGAGATCCGGCCGGGGTGTCGCTCACGGCCCCAAACGATGTGAGCAGGGTTCCCGAGCCCACCAACCGGGTGCCACTCGGTACACCGTGCCATGTGTGCCTAGTCTGTCCCAAGCCCACCCTGCCGGGTGCCACCTGGTAGAAAAATAGCACTACCTACAAACACCAGAAACTAGTTGCGACTCCTGGACAGAGATCAAGTCGGTTAATAAGTCAAGAGGGCTTGGAGCGCCCGGAGCCCAATGTGTGGTAGTATCGGGTCATTGGACAACATACACGGAACTCAGGGCTTAAGGACGGTTCCAGTGAGACAACCCACCATGTACTCCTACATGGCCTCTCACCGCTACCTTTACCAAATCGTGTTCACACACTTCACTCTCAGCATCAGAACATATCGTGACACTCCAATTCATTCCCAATGAATCAAACCTGACACAACTCTAAGCAATAGCAGGCATAGCATGGTAGGAACACATCAGTGGCTTCAATCAACTCCTACACATTCTAGTGGGTTTCAACTATTTACTGTGGCAATGACAGGTCATGCAGAGGAATGGGTTCAACTACCGCAGCACAAAGTAGCATATGAATCGTTGTTGTCCTAATGCAATAACTGAGAGCAGGAGCGAGAGAGTAGGGTTTTATCGAAATGAACAAGGGGGTTTGCTTGCCTGGTAAAACAATAAGGGAGGCACTGCTTCACAGACAGGTACTCTGGAACGTCTCCGGAGCAGGACCTATCGAGAAGGAACGGTGCCGGCAATCAAAACACAATCATACGCAACAATATGATGCATGAACATGGCATGTAGATGTGATGCTGTTTGAGCTAATGCAACTAGTGTTCACTTGGTTTGAAGTCCATTTGAACCAAAGGTTCAAATGCATTTCTAAATTAAGTCTCTTATACATGCCATAATGTGTTTTCCCATATTCAGCATGTATAAGTTTGTTTTTCATGCATGAAACTAGTACAGATGGAAAGATGGCATTTTTCTGATAATTTTTCATATATAAATTATTTCAATCTGAGCTACGGTTGAATTTCTATGAATTTTTGAAGTTTAAATCAATTTCTGGATTTTCTGAATTATTTTAATTCCAGAAATTATATATTGCGTCAGCATGACATCATCATTACATCAGCGGTCAACGCGGCTGTACAGGTCAAATCTGACGTGTGGGACCCACACGTCAGTGACAGGGGGGTTAACAGGGGTTAATTTAATTTAATTAAAAGGTTAGGGGGGGTCGGGCCCACTGGTCAGCGTCAGGATTAATTAACAGAGTTAATTAAATTTAAACTAATCCTAAACTAGAATTAGTCAGGGCCGGGCCCACATGTCATTGACCCAGGGGAGGTCAAACCCCCTGGTCAACCGGGGCTAAAGCGCCGGCGTTTAGCCGCCGGCGACAGCAAACGCGGCGGAGGGGCTCGGGATCGCCGTTCCGGCGACCATTCGGGCGGCGGAGACCACCCACGCGAAGCCCGCGCTCACGCGCATCTAGGGGTTCATGCGGGAGGCTGCGGGGGCGGCGGAGCTCGCCGGAGCGGAGCTCGGGGCGGCGGCCGGAGCTCGGCTTCGAGCGGAAATGGGCTGCGGGGCACGGGGAGGCCACCTGAGGGGCTCGGCGGCACCCTCGTGGCACCAGGAGCGCGATGGGAGGCTTGGTTTGGGCGGAGGCGGGCCGAGACGGCGGCGGCGACATGGACGGCGGCGAGGGGCTTCAGCCGTGGTGGGGAGCGGCGCTACGGCACGGAAACGGGAGGGAGAAGAGAGGGGAACGGTGGAGGAGCTCACCGCGGATCCAGCGAGCGCGAGGGCGAGGTCGGGGATGCCCGGAAGCTCCCGAATCGACGGCGAGTACCCACGGCGGCCGGAGGCGAGGATGGCGACGGCGATGGCTCCACGGGATGCTCCGTCTTGCTTGGCTCGATGAGGAGGTAGAGGGGGTCGCGGCGGAGCTCGGGGGCTCTACGGAGGGGCGAGGGGACGGCGGGGAGCGCGTCGGTGGCGAGCTGCGGCGGCGGCAGTGCTTCGGGTGAGAGGGAGAGAGAGCAGGGGAAGAGGAGGAGGGCGAGGGAGAGTGAGAGCGGTGCGGGGCAGCTGCGTGGCTTCGTCCGGGGCATCGAGGGCGAGAGAAGGAAGCAGGAGGTGGCCAGCAGGGGGGGAGGTGGCACGCGCGCGTGCCGGCGAGCGTCGGGCACACGCCCTCGTCCTTCTGTCCGAGGAGGGGGACGACAGAAGGCAGCGGGGGTGGGCTGGGCCGCCAGCTGGAGATGGGCCAGGTAAGTGGCCCAGGTAAGTCTCTCTCCCCTTTTCTGTTTTCTTTTCTAATCTTCTGACATTTGTTTGATTTAATAACTATATTAAATCATTTAATTTTATTATGCCAATTTTTGTAGGGGCTAATGGTATTATTCCAGAGCTCTTGTATAATTGGCATAATTTTTGGACCATATTTCATATATATAGAAATATATTTCCAATGCAAATATTTATCGAATTAATCCAAATGGCCAAAATAATTATCCATGAGCTCCTAAAAATATTGTTTTGATTTTTATCTCTGTCCAATATTTTTAGAGGGCATCATGAGCATTTTCTTGGACCCTTTTGGAGAAATTTTTATTTAGGTCATTTTCAAAAATGATTCTGAGGGTTCCACCAATCCTCATTTCAAATTTAAATGAAATTTAAATATGATGCACAAATAGCTAGCTAGTCTAAGTCATACCAGACTAGGGATGTGACACCTAGGCCTCGCTGTCGTCCACCGCTGTGGTGCTCTTGGCGGGGCGTGGTCAATGTGGTCGAGGAACGACTTGGATCGGACATGGACTGTACATGGAGAGGCTGACAGTTGGGTCCACGGCCGCAACAAGGAAGTGCCTCCTTATTACGCACAAAATAATGATTCCTCCACCTGACAGTGGGGACCCACCGGACGGGCCACCGTATTTCGTGAAAAAAACGTTTCCCCTGACTGCTGGGACCCACCAGCTACACCTTCGCACGCAAGGAAGTGCGTCCGAAAAAAAAACGATTCGCCCTCCTGACTACTGGGACCCACCAGCTACATCTTCGCACGCAAGGAAGTGCGTCCGGGCAAAAAAAAAAACGATTCGCCCCCCTGACTGCTGGGACCCACCAGCTACATCTTTGTAGGCAAGGAAGTGCCTGACAGTCGGGACCCACCTGGTCGAAGCGTATGTAGCGTTGTCATTCTTGTCGCGAACGTGTACGTACATATATACTGGTCGATGTATTGGCGCGCACGTGTCGTAGTTGTCAGGACCCCGACTCAATGCCACATCGATCTAGCATGTAACACCTCATATCACTTTGCGGCCTCACGCACGGTATTCCCACGGGTGTCGCCTTACCTTTGCCCGGGACCGTTTGCGCCTTTTGGCACACGTATATGACAGTGTCGCTAGCATCCATATGATAAGGAGCCCGGGGCTGACATGGCTAGTCGTAAACCCAAAGTGGCACAGACTTACAGGGACAGGCATCCATGACCCAGCATCGAACGTGTCGGTCATCAGCGAGTGAATCCAGGCTGTAGCACTGGGCTAGCAGGACTCCGGTGAACCGGGCTGTAGCGGGCTAACAGGACTCCGGTATTCATCGCGTGACATTTCCCCGAAGGGACAGACACAGGAACGAAGAAGGACACATGCCGGCCAGCCTAAGTGTTCCGGAGCAGTAGCAAGCTACCATGGCTCAGTGGAAACACTAGGAGACATTTCCCGGTAAGAGAGGCTACTAAAGATAAACAACTAGATGGTCAGATCCCACACATACCAAGCATTTCAATAACATACACACAATATGCTCGATATGTGCAAATACAACATGGCATCACAACATGACTCTACAAATCAAGTATTTATTCATTAGGCTCCGAGGAGCGAGATATTACAAACATGGGTCTCATGACCCAACATTCAGAGCATACAAATCAAGCACAAGTGGAAGCTATCATGTCTGAGTACAGACATCTATAAATGAAAAAGGCTGAGAAGCCTGACTATCTACCAAATCCTGCCGAGGCACAAGATCGTAGCTGAGGTAACAAGCTAAACGTCGAAGACCACGCGGAAATACTAGTGAGACTGAAGTCTCTCTGCAAAAACATAAAATAGGCAAACGTGAGTACAAATGTACCCAGCAAGACTTACATCAGAACTATCTACGTATGCATCATTATCAACAAAGGGGATGGTGGGGTTTAACTGCAGCAAGCCAGCTTTGACTCGGTGGCTATCCTGAACTACAACTGCAAGTAACTCTTTTGAGGTGGCGCACACGAGTCCACATATTCACCATATCAATACACCACTATGGATCCGCTCCCGTCTCCCTACGAGAACGCCATCCATAGCACTCACGCTTATCTTGCGCATTTTAAAGTATCCACTTTCACTTGTCTATGAACTGATATAAGCAACCCAGAAGTCCTTTACCGCGGACACGGCTATTCGAATAGATGATATTAACCCTGCAGGGGTGTACTTCTTCATACATGTTTCCACCACTTAGCGTCTGCACACGACATGTGCTCGGCAGACTTCAAGCGAAAGCCGACGTGGGTGTAGACCACGACCTACCTAAACACTCAAGTCTCTAGTCCAGGTTTATCGCTTATTCGGGTTCCATCCATGAGGAGATCCGGCCGGAGTTTCGCTCACAGCCCCAAACGATGTGAACAGGGTTCCGTGACACCAAACGGGCGCCCGGTATACCCGGCCACGTGCCTACCGCATCACAGCCCACCCCTACGGTCAGCGCTGTCCACGGCCTCCAGCATACTACAAACACCAGAAACTACTTGCAACTCCTGGACAGAGGACAAGGGTGAATAAGAAGTCGAGCGGGGTCATATTTCAGGGCCCAATGTATGGTAGTAGCTGAATCATGGATCACAAACACAGAACTCAGTTCCTGAGGACGGCTGCAATGAGACAACCCACCATGTACTCCTACATGGCCTCTCACCGCTACCTTTACCAAATCGTGTTCACACACTTAGCTCACACACAGTAGGACATGTTCACACGCCTCTGATTCATCCCCGATGAATCAGACCTGACTCAACTCTAAGCAGTAGCAGGCATGACAAACAAGCATGAATGAGTAAGCACAACAGGGCTCAAACAATTCCTACTCATACTAGTGGGTTTCATCTATTTACTGTGGAATGACAGGTCATGCAAAGGATAAAGGGGTTCAGCTACCGCAGCAAGTAACAGATGAATCGTTGTTGTCCTAATGCAGTAAAAGAGAGCAGGAGCGAGAGAGTAGGATTGTATCGGAATGAACAAGGGGGTTTTGCTTGCCTGGCACTTCTGAAGATAACATTGAGTCTTCATCAGTGTCAACGATCACATCATCGGTATCATGTCTATCGAGAGGGGACAAATACCGGCAACATAGAAGGGAACACAATCAATGCAATGCACAATATGATGCATGATCATGACATGGCAAAATGAATGTGTTTTGAGCTAATGCAACTAGCAACAGATTAAATGAAGTTGGTTTGAATACAAGATTCAAATTTAAACTCCATATGTGATTATTCAAATGCCATTTAATTGATTTGTGCTAAACAGCAGCTATAAGTTGTTCTAACATGCATGAAAATGGTACAGATGGATTCCTTGAATTTTTCTGATAATTTTTCATATATAAATTATCTAATTTGGAGTTACGGTTGAATTTCTATGATTTTTAGAAGTTTTTACAAATTTCTGGAATTTCCTGAATATTTATAAAATGAACTAAATTCCAGAAAAGGAATATTGCGTCAGCATGGCGTAAGGCTGAGGTCAGCAGGTCAACTGGGTCGCCCAGAGTCAAACCTGACGTGTGGGGGCCACACGTCAGTGACACAGGTTAGACAGGGGGGGTTAGTTTAGTTTAATTAAAGATTAGGGGCACTAGGGCCCACATGTCAGTGTCAAGGGGGTTAGCTTAGGTGGTGATTAGCTTAAACTAATCACCTGATGGCGGGGGCCCACCTGTCATAGACCCAGGGGAGGTCAAACCCCTGGTCAAACGACTCAATCCCGCCGGCGTTGAGTCGCCGGCGAGGCCGAGGCGGCGGAGGCCTTCGGGTTTCTTGCTCCGGCGACCAAATGGCCGGCGGAGGGCATCTACGGAATGCCCAGGCTCGCGCGCATCTAACAGGGCAAACGGGAGAAGCTAGGGCGGCCGTAATCCTCGCCGGCGTCGAGCTCAGCGGCTGCCGGACCTCGGGCGTTGGCGGGAACGGCGCTACGGTGCACAAGAGGGGAAACGGAAGGGCGCTGCGGCCTCCTGGGGTTGCGGTGAGCACGACGGTGGGCTCGGGAGCGAGCTGCGGTGGCTGTGGCCACGGCCACGCCATGGCCGGCGGCGAGAAGCTCTCGGCCGCGGTGGATAACCTAGCTATGGCGCGCGAACGACGAAACAGAGAGGGGGAAACGGACGGAGAGCTCACGTAGACCCTGTAGAGGTGGACGGCGAGCTTGAGGGAGGCCGGACGGGGGCGGATTTGACGGCGGCGATCCGCGGTGGCCGAGGAGGGGAACGGCGAAGCTGGCAGCATCCAGGGCTTCCGGAGGGCCGTGGATCGGTGGGGAGGAAGAGGGGGTCGAGGCGGAGCCTTTGAGCGCATCGGCGAGGCTAGGGGGTGGCGGTGGCCGCGAGGGAGCTCGTCGGTGGCGGCGGCTCCGTTCGGGCGAGTGAGGGAGAGAGGAAGCAGAGGAGGGGGGGAGAGTTCGGGAGAGTGAGGGAGTTCCAGGGGGGTGGCGTGGCACGCATGGAGGCGTCCGGGGTGTCGAGGTGGAGCGGCAAGCAGGAGGTGGCCGGGGCGTGCGCCGGCGTGCGTCGGCCACGCGCCTGTGCCTACTGGCGCGAGGAGGAAGGCGACAGGGGGGGGAAGTGGAGATGGGCTGGGCCGCACAGGAGCTGGGCCGGCTGGCTACCGGGTGAGCGCCAGATAAGTCCTTCTCTCTCTCTCTTTCATTTCTATTTAATTCTGTTTTCTATTTTCTGTAGTTTGTTTTGATTTAGTTTTAGACACTAAACCATTTTATAAAATCCTGGAAATAGTTATGTGGCTAGGACTAAAATATACCAAACCACATAAAATGTTCCAGTAATTATTGGACATATATTATTTATATATCAAATATATATCCAATGCAAATAGCTATTTATTTAATTCAAAGGCCCAAAATAATTAACTCTGAGATACCAAAAATATTGTTTTGAGTTTTACCTCTTTGCAATATTTTCAGAGACTAAGAGGAACATTTTCTTGGACTTCTTTGAGGAGATTTTAATGTTGATCATTTTTAGAAGGTTTCTGAGGCTTTGAAAATTCCTCAATTCAAATTTCATTTGAATTAAAACATGATACTCACATGAGGTCTAGCCTAGTGCATAACAGGACCAGGGATGTGACAGTAGTAGAGGCGCGTACGTGTCGTAGTAGAGGCGCGCACGTAGCATGTACACGTACGTACAGCGGCCAAGGCGCAAGAAAGAAAATACGGCCACGTACGTACATACAGGCAGGGTCTCGAACGCCTACTCGCGCATACGTACATGGCTGGGTCGGAACAGAGAAACAGCGTCGTCATCGTATTCATGGGGAGCCAACCGGCTGGGTCGGAACGGAATGCGTGGTCGTGTTCATCGGGAGGGCTTGGACGGAACCGGCGATGGAAACGAGGCCTAGCATACCGCAGAACGGAGGAAACGGACCTCCTACATTCGGAACGAGGTCCTGTTGATCGGGAGGGGTGTGGCGTACCGCAAAACGAAGGAAATGGACCTCCTACGATCGAAATGGGGGTCCTGTTGATCGGGAGGGGTGTGGCGTACCGCAAAACGGAGGAAACGGACCTCGTA